>NC_061491.1:27612493-27732493 GCF_022539355.2 Hippoglossus stenolepis
CTCCTCGTGTTTGCTCATCCCCAGTGGGATTCACTGCAGTTTTCAACTTTCAGCTTGTAAAACAGCCAACATCCTTATAAACGACCCATTTCCAGTAATGCACCAGTCATAGATCCACATGTCTGCTGTGACACCTCCTCTATCGTCTCTACAAGCTGCTTTCACACACTGAACTCTGGAGAATCTCCTAAACTCTGGTGAGAGATGAAAGCAAATGTTTGAGTGAGAAGCTCCAGATTTCTCTCTGGGAAAGAGAAGAACCTCCTGCTGTGTTGTAACCTCTGGAGAAAGTCTGGACCCAGTGGTGAGAACAAACCTCCTTCAGCTGCACGAACCTGTCTTTGCACTTAATGTAGAAAAACTACACAAACATATATTAGGTCCAAGTCGATAAAGAGATAATTAAATGGTGTAGACATCACATTGACCGACCATCATCAGTATCTTTAACCAGGGGCTGCTTAGCTTTAGCTGACCAGCGTTATTCATTAAGAGATAGCTCCTGAAGACTTCTCCATCCATCCATCATCCCACTTCCCCCTGAGGGTGCCAGGGGCGGCTGGATCCATCCAGACGCCGAGCGAGAGGCGGGGGTTCACCAGCGTCTCACAGGACACAGAGACAAACAACCATTCACTCCCACATTCGCACCGTCGGCCCATTTAAAGTCTTCAATTCTCCGAACCCCATCGTGTATTTCCGCTCTGTGGGAGGAAGCTGGAGAAAAGCCCACGCAGACCCACCAGAACCTTCTTTCTGCTGCTGTGCCGCCAATTAACAGTTTCTCCAGCAAACAGTTGATAACGAAGGTTGAACATCTGTCGACACAGTTTGAGTTTCTTCCCCCGTCTTGTTGGGATCCATTTGTTGCCAGCACGGTTCTGATGTGGGATCAAACTGTGTGAACAGCAGCGTGTACTCTGCACATGTTGATTCCTTTTGCTGCCGTGCCACTTGGTAACGTTAACACAACCTCACTCAGTCTGTTGTGTTGTTTGCAGCAGCAGTTATTTACCATCAATTTGAGACTCGACATCTTCAAACTCAGGCTCCACAACAACAGCTTTGTGTTTTCAGATAGTTTTGTGATATCTTGACTTTGCAGACAAAATAAAAAAAACACAGTTCAGACAAGCCACTGCAGCGAGTGTGATGAGGCTGGGATCTCATTTATTTTGTCTTGACCTCACAAAAGTTGTTTTTCAGTCTCTGCACAAAGCTCAATGCTGCAATTGGAAAACAAAAAACAAAATATATATATATATATATATAAGTAACTGCTGTGTCTATTTCATGGAGTTTTTTGGATGAATAGCTTTTTGCCCTGATGTCTCTTGATAAGAGCGAATGAATCCTCGGCACCTCCCACCTGATGAAGCATGACGAGGATAAAACAGACACATCACCCTTTGATTGCTATCGGCCGCATGTGACTCAGATTACAGTGTGTGCCAGTGAGATGTGTGTGTTGATCAGGGAAAAGCAATTTACCTTCAGTGATTCAGAAACGTGAGCGGTTATGGTGTTTGTTTGGGTGTTGTTACTGAGGATGGTTCCACTGGTGTGATGTAAACAGGAGTGTGTCCTCCCTCCTCAGGAGTGTGTGTGTGTGTGTGTGTGAGTGTGCGTTTGATATGAAGTCTCCTGCAAATCCTCAACCTTCACATTGGATGCATGTTAAATCCCGAGATAAGAAACGGGCCGAGCACGACACTCTGCAGCGCCGTTACCAGAGTAAATCAGTCTCTAAAGAAGCTGATCGTGCTCCGTCTGATAGCTCTGCCCTCCTCCGTCTGCACCATGAAGCAGCAGATTGGGGAGATATTTTCCACATTGCCTCACGTCTTCAGACGTACGAACCCCGAGTACGTCTGATGAGTTCTTTCCATTTGAAACCTGGTGATAATTAGCTACTCCGGCCCAAGCCAAGGATCTGGAGGCAGGATGGAAAAGACCTTGGGATCGTTGAGCAATATTTTGAACCCAAAAAAACACCCGATTGTGTGTACTCCTCTGACTCGCTGTGAATCATCCATTCGCTTTTCCAGAAGTCAGATGGCAGCTGGACGGGGCTCGTGTGGATCTCGCTCTTCTTTCCATTCACGCTGCCTGCTGGGAACAGCCAAATACTTAACATTCTTGTTGCTTGTTGTGATACTACATCCTCCGTGTCATTGACAGATACAGATGCAGAGGCATGACTCCATCTGTCCATGTGACACACAACAAATGATTTGTGTGTTGTTTGCGTCTCATTGCCTGATTAAAGTGTCTTTTCATTGTGTTAGAGCTTCGATAACGCAATGTGTGAGTCGAGGAATGACGATCCTGCTCTCTGAGTTGTTTGTGACTAGTTTCAGAGTTTGTATCTCACTGCTCTATTTTATCATCTTACTCACTTGTTATTTCCTGCCCAGTTATTTCCTCTAAATTTTTTATTGGCAGTAAATTGACGGATCTTGATCCTTTGTAGGAGTGTGATGCTTCTTTCAGTTTGACTGAATAATCGGAGGATCTTTTCTCTTTTCACTGCATTTCAGTCTTTATCAGCAGATGCACTCAGGTGTTATTCACCAGGTTTAAAGCTACAGATGATATATCAGATGGTATTTATTTATTTATTTTTGTACTTCTGCCTAAAGAGGTCTTTGACACCAGTTAGAGTTTATTGGATTATTAAACTAAATTAAAGTTTTGCTGACAGTTGCAGGGCGGATCTCATGAATCAGCCAACAGGAATGAGGTCATGTCTCTGATTGACTGGTGCTCTCGCTCCACAACGTAGAACTGAGCGTCTGCAAAACCAAAGAGCTGGTGGCCGACTTTGGAAGAGACAGTAAAACTCTCTCCCGCCTCTGACCATCAACGGTCTGGAGGTCGAAAGACTGGACAGTTTCACGTCCTCTCTGAAATGTGATGACGACTCCATCTGCATCAAAAAACTTCCTTTCCAGAAACTGCAGATCTCCAGAGCTGCAATAAAAGTTCTCTCACTTCTCTGTGTCTTCGAGGTACAGCGACTCCACAGCTCAACACAGAAAGCAGCCGAACAGAATCGTTTGCATTGCCTCAAAAAATCATCAATAGCAAACTCTGACATATACGAAACTCACATTCAGCGCAGGGGTCTAAAAATACTGCAGGACTCTACGCACCCTGCCAACCCTCTTAATACCCCCAGGGAAGAGACTCAGGGCCATCAAAACTAAGACTTCCTGTTTCCTCAGCAGCTCCGACTGCACAACCATCAAGTCACTAAACGTCTCCTCGATCCTGCATCAGCACTTTACAAAACTGAATTTTACTGTGTTTTGTAACTTAAAGCACCGGACGTCCTATTCTGTTTTTAATAGATTTTACTGTATTTTTATTCTGTATTTAATCTGTATTTTAGATCCACGGATGTAAGTTATGTTTTTACCAAACAACTGAGTTGTGTGGCAATAAAGTTTTGAATCTTGAATAGAATCTTGAATCTAAAGCACCGAAACATCTTTGAAATTAAGATAAAAGATAAACTAATACGGACGAGAGAAACTACAGATCGCTGCCAAGGCTACAAGCATTAATTTTACTCAAATACTCGATTAATATAGTGGTTCATGAGAGAAAGAACTGAAACAAGGTTAAAATATAATGCAACTCCACTTGGAACTGTATCCGCACTAAAGATGGAATCCCACTCATTTGGTCCGGGACCCAACCCTCCACACGGTTTCAGTTTTCCTGCCAATGAAAGAACAAACAGGACTAAAAAAAAACGGTTCCATTCACATCACAGGATTTCACTTCAGCGTTTTTTAATCATTTGTGTTGGGCCGAGAGTGGAAAGTGTTTGTCACTTGACCTTTTCAGCGATGACATTGGGCCGGTTGTTCTTTTAAGAGAAAGAGAGAAAAAAAATAACGGATGCAGGTCACCAAAATATATTGAACTCCCTGAAAGGAAATACAGTGAGCATTTCTTCCCCAGAGGCCGTTCGCACCCTCCCATGAATGAAGCCTAAGTTTTGCAGCATGCTGTAACTGACCGACGCTAACAAGGCCCGGCGTTGTCTGGCCCCCGGCGCTCGCTGGGCTCTCCCTCCGCGCTCGCACACAAACACACCCCCGCACACGCTGGAGATTCTGTTTCCCCAACTACTACGACTCGACAACAGATAAGCAAGCAACAGAGACACACTCAGAGTTTGTGTGGGCGTGGACGGGTTCGAGTGACAGGAAACGCTCGACGCACTCGGGGGTTGAGAAGGTTGAGTCGTCTCTCGTGTTTCCTGCAGGTTTGGAGATTTACTCACATGGTTTAGCATTAAGACTGGAAGCAAGAGAAACGGCTCGAGTAAAAGTATGACGATCAAACATCTGTTCTCACCAGCTCAGGTTTTTCTTCAACTCATACATAAAGAAAAATCAATACTTACATAAATGTTTTATATTATCCAGTGGCATAATTTTTTTATATTTATGTGTCGATATTTCTGCTACAGGAGTCTGTTCTCGCTAGGAAGTACTTGCTCGCTGTGGTAAATATGTTTCTCTGTAATATGATAATGTCTCAACCTCACGATGTAAAGAGCCTTGAGAGATAATCTGTGTTTTCAAGTGTTTCCTCTGAAAAAAACAAGATGAATAAATCTCATTAAAACCCTTCATCTCAGACTGAAGACCAGGTGAAGAGATAAGATTTGAATCAGATTCAAAACTCAGAAAGTTTTCCACCATTGTCTCATTCCTCTCACCTCAATCAGATGAATGTGAAGCATGGATCTCGTGCTCTGAAGAGTTGATGTGGAACAAACTCAGCTGCAGTAGCTGTCGACCTGAGGGACTCACGGTGATATCTGACCTGATCAGAGCAGGTCCTCGTGCCTTTGAGGGACACATCAGAGACCGAGCCAGTGAAAAGCTTTCCTTCACAATCACATAATCAAGGAGACACACGAAGCTTTAGCTGTGTTTCTTTCCTCGAGTCACTTGTAAAGGTTATTTATAAATGTTAAAGTTCATGAAAGTCAAAAAGCAGAAAGCCTGTGGTGAAGGAAGTTCCTCTCACATACTGTGCACGCAGCAGCTAGTCTCACACAGGCGGCCAATCAGAGCAAACCCTTTACAGTAATTACACTATACACTATAATTAAAATCATGAGCCTGAATATGAGCAGAATTTGTCTTCGTAGCAGTTCGTGTGCTCCTGACAGTAATGAGCCACGGAGCTGATGTCATGTTCACCTGAAGACTGGAGTCAAACACATGGTTACAGCACATATGAGACTCAGAAGCATTTTCAACGTCAAGGCTGAGATATGATTCTTAATTCTTACGTTGTCATGGTTCTTCTCTGCTGTGACCGAGAGCTTTCATGAGATTTGTTTCTCTGTCACATACATGCATTCAGGATCCATCTGTCGGAGCCGAGCATGTCGGGAAACCGTCAGTCAGCTTCCCTCCCTGGTCTGTTTGCATAGTGTGAAGTATGTTTGATGTCAGGAGGGAGGTTTTGAGTCTTTCATGTTATCTGCCTGCATTACCTCCTGTGGAGATGCAACATGTGACATTAATTCTGGTATGACAACAGGGATTTATTGCAACATGATAATAGAGTAGCCCCGGGGGGGGAGATGGCTTTGATTCCGACGACAAACATTGACTCGGGTGTTAAATCCTCCAGCAGGTGGTGAGATAAATGTTTTCAAAGGGACATTTTTATTGTAATGAGCAGATTTTTAATGTTTTATTCATGTGCGCTCGCGTCACGTCTCTGTATGTGTGTGTATGTGCACGTTTGTGAATTGGACTTGAGGATGTTCCTGTTTGTTTTGTGATGAAATCAGTGAGAATAAAGGAAAGTTCTGGACAATGATGAGATGAAAGTAGCTAATAACGCCTCCGTAGCACCCGGGTAGTGCAGAGTCACCTGGGAACTCTCTGTGGGTTTGTCAGTGTTAACCACACCGTGTTAGCCACACCGTGTTAGCGACACCGTGTTAGCCACACCATGTTAGCCACACCATGTTAGCCACACCATGTTAGCCACACCATGTTAGCCACACCATGTTATCATTGGCGTCATTAGAGCAGCTTAATGGCCCCAGAGCATCTTCTCTTAAATCTTTTTAAGGCTTCATCATTCAGCAAGTTATCAATCAACGTTCTGCTCAGTGTAGTAATTTACAAACTCTACTGGCCTTTAACAACAATGGTACTTTGATCCACTTGATTTACGTTGTCTTGCCTGAGGCAAGGGGGGAGAATGGCTGATTGCGTTAGTCAACAGCAACAACAGTGTTGTTTTGGTTTGACGTAGGGCCCCCAGAAGGGTCCCTTTTTGCTTGGGCCCCTCGAAGTCCCTGGGACGTTTGTGCTGGTTGCTTAGCAGCTGTTTGTCAGTCTGGAACTTGACGTCCCTCAGGATCTGAGCTTCGTTGTTCCCACCGTCTTTCGGGGGCTCGGGGTTCCTCGAGTCCATCTTGGGCCCAGATGTTCTCCTTCACTTGTCTCTCACAAGAACTGATAATAAGACACTGTCTGTCATTAACGCTCCTTTGCTTTTGCTACGAAGTTTACTTTCTCTGGCGAAGCAGCCGGGACTTAGAAATCATTAGCGATGCTTTAACATAAGGCCCAGTGGGGGCAGGAGTGTTGGCTTCAACCTCATGCCTCAAACTCCCCGTGAGCCTATTAACAGTGAAGCCGAACCTTCAGGTGGGCCACGGAGAATGCACTTAGACACCCCCCCCCTCCCCTCCAGCTCCGAACCACAGGCCTGCATGGGGCCTCCACTGTGAGACGTGGCTGTGCCAGCATCTTTCCTCCTGTTGTGGTGGACTGTTGGTAATTACTGCTGTTGTAGCTGCTGTCACCGCTCATTTTCAACTGTATTGAGGCGGGGGGGAGAGAAAAGGGGCTAAAAAAATATTACCTCAGTCATAAAGGCCTGTGTAATTATGCCGGGTTTATGTGCCCCAGGGAGCCGACAATTCCCTCACATGACAATTAAAGTGGCAGCAGTAAATCCAGTGCAGGTCCAGAACACCTCGGCACAAGGACCACCACACCGGCAGCACGTAGCGAAACTATAAGTGACGGTAACTTTGCTTAAAACAAAAACAAGTTGTCAACCAAGAAGGATTTGCAGCACTAATGGCACTGGTCACATACTGGTTTGTTATGGTCCGTACTGCTCGAGACGTTTGGAGCTGGAGCTGATGAGAAAGAGACGAGAGAGAAAATGCCCGATCAGCAGCGTGTTCAGCAAACAGCTTCGAGCCTTTAGAAGGAGAGAATCAAGCTGACCCAGCAGACGCTGTCGTTAATACTGCCGAGGCCAGCTTCTCTCCATGGAGGCTGGGTTCAGAGTCGCAGTGGCCTCATCATCAGTATTGTGTTACCTGAAAATACATCCTGAAATTACCTTAAATATATAAAATTATATGTTGATAAATGAGCCAAACTGCAAACACACGTCACTGTCACCTCAGTATCTTTGCATCACAACTTTCTCCAGGATGCTTCATCTCTGTGCATCTGCAGCTCATGTTTAATCTAATCTGCATCGTTTCTAATTACCCATTCATAATTTGTTTGACATTTCATTCAACAAACTGTCAGCAGGATTATACAAAAACTACTGAACTGGTTTTCTTTAACTTCTACATGTCTGCAAATATTCATCCAAATGTTGTAAGAAATCTTAAATCAATATCTAAAGACTAATCCAGGCGTAGATTCAAAACCCTAAATACCAAAATGTGATTGTGTAGAAACCTCCTGATTCTGGGCTCCACTGACAATGTGTCTGAAAATGTTGAAAGTTCAACAAAGTTCAACGTTTTTTAAAGCACAAAAAGACCAAAAACATGAATAATTATTACTCATCCTTTCTGCAGGAAGTGAGTTCTGCCCTGGCAGCGGATGTTTCCCGGTCCAGCACTGATCCGTGGCTCTGTGGCCTCAAACCGCCAATTGACAACAAGTGAACCATTTAAAACGAGTATTTACCAGACGACCACAATGACGTCTGTTCTTTTACCCAAATGATATCATTACTTTCTGCGGCTGAGTCATGTGACATGTGGCTGTCTGTCTGTCAGGGCCCCCCCCCACACGTTTTGATGAGGCGTCCCGTGTCCTGCTTCGTTTGGCGAAATCCTTTGAGATTGCCTCCTTTGAGAACAGCCACATTCAGGGTGACGCTCTACCCATGATCCTTTGCTATTTCCACGGCCCATGAGCTCACACTAAGCCTAAACCTCCATCAGGAAGCCTGTGTGAAAGCGGAGCCGTGCCGCTCGCACCTGCTGATGTTGCAGCCTAACGCATGAAAGCTGGAGGAGGAAATGCAGTGTTTGATTGATGTTACAGTTCACGACAGAGACGTGAGCGTCTGATGATTTCACGTCTGAAACGATCCTTTCAACATCAAGTCTCACCAACTTAACGTAACTGTTATAGTTTGAACTTTAAAGCTTCTCCTCAGTTGCTCCCACACTGCTTTTACTCCCAATTTTGCCACGAGCCAAATGACTTTCAGCTCACACAATGAAGTTTATGTAAATTCCCGGCCTCAATCTTAATGTGCATTTCCGTATCATTTCAATCCTGCCGTCCCGCTACATAGCAGAAACAGATAAAAGGATTATGAGCCGTATTTTATGCAGAAATGCTGCTTAATGTTGCTGTAATACCCGGGATGCATGTTGGGCATTTCTCCACGGATGAGACGCTGAATGCCTTTTTTCTTATTTGTCAGCCGCACTAACGTTTAGAAGATCTGCAGAAGCTTTGTCCCACTTGTTTATGCATTTGAATATAGGCAAGCAAATGCAAATTTCCCCTTTTGGTTTTACTATAAATAACGTGTCACTCTTGCAATGCATCTGTGTTCCTCGTATTAACGGGGTTGCCGGAACGTGCGAGCATCTGTGAAGGCTGCAGTATGGATATTTATGCCATCGCAGCAGACACAGTAGATTTCCACTCCAGGCTGATGGCGAGCTGCCTGTCGCCTACCTCTGGGCCATTTTTAGCCCTGGGGCGGCTCTGGCTGGCCTCGTTGCCACCTTGCTCCGTGCCACGTGTGGGCAGGAGCTGGCCGGGGGCCCCTCCCGTCTCCTGGGCTGCTGCTGCTGCTGCTGCTGCTGACGGTGCGGCCCCCGGGGGACAGGGCGATGGGTGGGGGCTCGCCGCTGACTGAAGCACACTAGTGGTCTTAAGGAGCGCTGCTGAGGGGAAGTCCTGTGCGTTTGAAGTAGGGACCTCAGAAAGCCTGTTTACTCTAGGGGGGGAGGGGGGGGGAGCTGGCCCGCTGCACAAGAATGCCTGTGTCATGACGGGAGCGGCGGAGGGGAGGAATGTGCTCCACAATCCCAACACTGTCGGAGACGGGCCACGGCTGAGGTGGCAGCCATTTCTCACTATTTATTTTAGCTCCCGCTCCACTCAATCACCGGCCCTGTCTGCGGCGCTAAGCATCCCTGGAAAAATGAAAAATGGCTTGTGCTTTTATTTATGGCCTGAGATTTCTACGCTTGTGCCAGACACCTACAGGCTGTTGATGAAATGTCAAGAATTTGAATTTTTGCAAAATTAAATTATTTATCAGGGTGCAGATATCTCGGAGGCACTGGAGAGATTATTTTTTTAATATTCAGATAATTTGAACATGCGAGTGAGGACATCTCCAGCTGAGACCCCCTGGGAATGTCTTTATCTGCTTCTAAGGGTTCTGAAGTGTTAATATCCCAGCGTGAGATTGAACGGTTATGAATAAATGCCTATATTCGTCTCCATGGGATATTTCCAACGGGACTGAAGAGCAGCGAAGGTCACTTTCAGTTTGGAGCTCCGACACATTCGTCAGGTTGAGCCGAAGCCCATGAAATGAGATTTGTTTTGACTCGCCCCGCTGCCAAATGTTCTAACACGGCAGGATGATGGCTTACCAAAACGTCTCTAATACACAGGCCACTCTTGAGTCCCTGTGACCTTTGTTTACCGAGCCCTGGCTTGTTTGGAAATGGGCTGCGTGAACCTGCGTGAACCCAATTTTCTGTTCAAGGCCGGCGCTGTGTTGCCGAAGGGCCACGGGCAGACGTTTATGGACATTACCACGGAAGAAGACCTCCCTCGCCTCCGGTTTATATTCAATATTATGGTCAGAATGAAGATCTGCTGGTGTTGAAATGCACAGGGACCCATCACATGCACAGCTGGAGACCAGAGAGGGAGATTTTATTCAGTTGTCGCTCGTCCAGGGGTCTGATGACTGTCACAGGGTTCACGTCATTCTTTGCTTGCTGTAGAAATGATTGCAGGGTTTTCACATTCAGACGGTCGACAGAAAATTGTAGATAATTTTCGTTTCTGATGGAAACATTAACGAGTCGAATGGCAGCGCTTCTGTTATCGAAGAGTTTCAGAGTTGAACAAACTTTGGAGTAAAAGTTTCTGAACGATGTTGTAGTGACAGCCTCAGAAAACAACCTCCTCCGCCTGAGCACCTTGGATAAACACGGAGGGTTCACAAACACCCGATCTCAACTTAAAGATGATCTGAGATTAATGTGAAGCACGTACAAAACAAATATAAACATAATGGAGGTAGAATCACAAGCAGCCACAGAGAAACTCACCCTGATCATTTATCCACATCGCTGCCAAGAATGTCCCCGCTGGGGTTTGAACCTGCGTCTCTCCGGCCTGTTACGACCAACCGAGCTGCTGCTGCTGCCCCGAGCATCTTAATTCTGTCATTATAGTGGAAAATGAAATCTGCAGAGCGAGTGTCGAGGGATTTCTGTGGCCACCCTCTGGTCGGGGATTACCCCTGGGACCAGATGAAGGTTTTCATCCCAGCAGTTGTCCCCTGGAAGCTGGACAGAGACGCTCAGAGTGTAGAGCTCGGCTGTAATAAGGGACATTAGTGTCTTCATCAGAAAGGAGAAGCGGTTTCATTGGTCTGATTCTGTACAACTCCGATTATTCACTCTCATATCGAGTGGAGACGGACGCTGCTTTAGAGACAAACCTGTCATTCATGACTGAATGACAGTGAAGAGTTTGAACGACCTGAACACGCTCGGCCGTGCACGAGCTGCTCTCACACACGTGTTGTCCTTGTTGCTCAGGTTCATTGAGCAGCAGCATGTGGACATGAAGTATCATTAGCTGTGTGTCGTGCAGCAGGTTGTATGTTCACACATCTCACTGGTTGTGTTACTGCCTCTCAGGCACGTTCACTGCTGCAGGATTCATTCTGTGCTGACTGAGTGAAAGATCCTTTTCATGAAAGTATTGTTTTTAATTAAAGTTTTGCTTATTTCCAGCTGGAATCAACTTATATGCAAAGACTAATACTAATCTGACAACATTTAAAATATATAAACTTGTAGGTGTTACAGGGCCACGTTGATGGAATCTCAAACTTCAAGTTTTGTTTTGCTCCAATAAAAAAACATTTTCACGTTGAATCAATCAGTGTATGAATTATTTGACTGATAATCAATGAACATAATGCTCTTCACAGTTGAGTCCAAAGTGTCATCATCACTTTTTTCGATTTTTGCAACCAACTGTTGAAAGAAACCCAAATCTATTCAAACGAGATTGATTCATAACACACTTAGCTTGAAAGCTCCTCACTCCTTCATCCCCTTCACCTCCTTCATCTCCTTCACCTCCTTCATCTCCTTCATCTCCTTCATCTCCTTCATCTCCTTCATCTCGTTTCTTCACCGTGTGTTAGAATCACTCCAGTCAACAAAACCCTGACTCCGCCCTGCACATCAGATAATATCTAATCTGATCAGAGAGGAGACTTCAGATGGGTTTGAAGTCTAATGCAAACTGTGCGTATCCAATCAGGCAGAACTATCATTTCATAATGATGTCATGATGATGTAATTCCCATATGATCATGAGTTACTCCTCAAACCGAAGCTTGATGTGTCTTTTGTTTTATAATATGCAGAATATTTGTTGAAGTTGAGCTTAACTCTAAAAGTTAATCATCAGACGATGTTTCCTGATTTCAGGAACAGAGCAGGAATGTATATAATTCAACCTCTGACACACACAGTTGCTAAAACATCTGTATGATCTCTGTCCAGAACCACAGCTGGATGTACCCGGGACGCTCGACTCTGTGGCCCAGCAGGTCAACGCCACCATCAGCCGCCGCCGCCGCCGCCGAGACGCCGGAGAGGACGACTACAACATCGAAATCCTGCTGGGGGTCGACGACTCGGTGGTTCGATTCCACGGCAAGGAGCATGTGCAGAACTACCTGCTCACCCTCATGAACATAGTAAGTCACTGCCCCACTTTCTCTGTTTGTTAATATTCATACAAACCCTCACGTCGTTTTAAATGTTCACACGCTTCATAAAACGCACTTTGTTTGTTCCTGTCGTCCACAAACAAGCAGAGATTTTAACGAAGTCCAAAAAGCAGCATTTTAAAAAACTTCCTGTGTATCTGTGAAACGAAGCTCTGGGAATTGATTGAGAGACGTCTGCCCAGAACAGTTTGACTGGGACCACAGTGTCCTGCACTGCTGCTCCACAGATCTTTGTCTTTATTGCCACATTCTTGTCTGGACAAAGATATGTTCTCAAATAAATTTTTTAGTGGAGTGAGTTTTTTTTTTTTTTTTTTAATTAAGACCTTAGGGGCCAAATAAAAACTTGTTTGAAAACAAGCACCTAAAACCTGAGGGTTTTCTAAAGAGCTGCGACTTTTACTGAGCCCGTTATGTCTCAGCCTCTGGAGCAGACGGAGACGTACAAAACTAATTGGCTGCTTCTACATTTGTCTCACACTGGAAATCATTATATTTTCCCCTAAAGTTCAAGAAAAAAGGTTCAACTAAATCCTCCCACTTCCTCCTCCTCCTCCTCCTCCTCTTCCTCCTCCTCCTCCTCCTCCTCCCTCCTCTTCCTCCTCCTCCTCCTCCTCCTCCTCAAACATGTCTCCCAGGTCAGCAGGGACATCATCTGCGTCTGAATCTTCATCATTGTTTTCTGTCAACAAAGCTCTTCTGTAATCTGCTTCAACATCGTTCCCCTGAAATTTAAAAACTTAAATAAATAAATAGAGCGCTGAACAACCAGCTCCATTCCCCTTAGTGGATTCCACCTCTACTGAAAGCATTTCAGTGAATTAGGTACAAGCAAGATATTCTCTCTGCCACTGTTTGGCCGTAAAAACATCCATCTTAACATTAAGGTGTAGGAGCAACAGAAATAACGAACCTTCAGTTGTCTCTCTGGTTTATTCATGAGACGTGAGGATCAGGCAGCACTTGGTTCAGTTCTGTAGCTCAGAGCCTGAAACGATACGGAGGAGGATCAGCTCTGCTCTGCCATAACAATCACTTAGTCAGTGTGATCTCAATCTACGAGCCAGCAGCGTTTACACCTGTGGTTCCCCTGCGTTGTCTCACTGTTCATATTCTCAGCTGCTGGGAGCATCGAGCCAGACGTGGCCTCTGAAGGATCAATTACTCCTGCTCACACTCAAAGTGCTGCGCCGCTGAACCTGCAGCACCACCTTCTTCTGCGAGCTTCTGCTCTGGGTTAGCTTCACCTCAGCGGGGTCTTGTACTCAGTCGGTTCAGACAGTCGGTTGCCTCGGGGGCCACAGTGGAACGACAGTGTTTATCATCAGGGGGCCACAGAGAAGCTTCGCTAGTGGCGGGAGACGTCGGCCGTGCTCGCCACCGTTTGCTGGCTGCAGACCGAGGTGCTGCCCTAGTGAAGCATTTGGATGCAGACGGAGAAGCGCCACCGATTTCATGCTTCCTGCAGAGAGGCTGCTGCGGAGGCTGATCTTCAGCAACGCGTCGGCTGGGGATCTGAGCCTCCCTGAGGGAGCGCGGCTGAGATGAACATGACAGTTTATCACATATGCAAATGCACGCTAATCCTGATAGCCGTGTTTGTTTTGTGCTGCTGATGGCGTGGGGCAGAAAAACGACACTGAAAACATGCAGGCACTTTGGAAACGAGCGGCAGAATTCAAAGAGACAAAGCTAATCGTTGACAAGCAGGTTAGGTTCTGTTGTGGGATGACGAGTCAGCCATGAACAGGATTGTTCTGCTGCTGATTGTGTCAGGTTGATTTTGAGAGTGTCACAGGTTTTATCCTGGTTTGTGTGCCGAGTACAGAAAAGGGCTCGTTGTGCGTTTCCTGTGAACGTGTTGCTCCAGAAATATGTTATAATCCTTTTCAAACAGCGCAGCAGGAGATTTTCCTTTCAGATGCATTGATCACATCATTTTGTCTCCGCTCTTTTCTCTGCCGTCCTTTAGCTTTTGTCTGCATTGTGTTTGTCTGAGAACGTGGGGGAGATGAGGATCGTCCCCATCGCCTTCACCGGCTTCGGTACCGGTGACAGTTCTTTGTTCTCCATGTACAAACAGACTGAGGCTTTAGTGTTTTGGGAATGGAAGCAGTTTGGTTAGAAGAGGAGATGAATTGAATGTCCTGGGTTGAGCAGCATCACGTAGCAGTGACTGGAGGTTTAAAAGCTGCAGGCTCCACCGACTGGAAGGATTTCAACCGTTTGTTGGCCAGCGCTGTGATGAGTGTGACGCGCTTCTGTTCGCTGGGATCGGCTCCAGCTCCCTGCGACCCCGCGAGAAGTGGCAGAGCTGGTGGAGCCGTGGATGCTCAGGTCCCGTGAGTCCTGGAGTCTGGGTTCAGGTTAGAGAGTCTGTCAGGGAAAGGGACGAATCTTAAACAAAACTAATTCCATTCAAAAGGGACCAAGCGCTGAGAGTTTGGATTATTTTGTCAAACGTCCTCTCGTCTCCAGTCGCCGGGACGTGGAGAATCTGACTTCACCGGTGTTATCTGACATCAAAGTAACTTTACATCAAATCCAATCAACCTGAGATCAAACTACTGGCCGAGGTTGAGAGAAAGAGAGAGAGAGAGAGAGAGAGAGAGAGAGAGAGAGAGAGAGAGAGAGAGAGAGACATGAGTCAGCATCGTCTGCGTCCTCCTCTCTCTCTGCAGCTGAGATTCAGATTCATGGCAGACTCACGTATCACTGAGACTAAAGACGGACTGCTTTCATTTACACTGCTGCTCCTTAATGAAAAATCCATGATCTACGCTGCTTATCCTGTGAGAGACACACACACACACACACACACACACACACACACACACACACACACACACACCCTCATCCTCCTACTTATCACGACTGTCAGCGACGTTCACACACTTTGTTTTTGGGGGGGACATTTGTCTCCGTTGAATCAGTGACCTGAGCTCTGATCCGTCCAGGTTTTTCCCTCCTGCTTGATTTGTTGATTTGATGTTTTTGTCCGTCTGCACTTCACCTGAAGTCTGTGATCCAATGTAGTTATGAGTTCGTTCGTTCGTTTCTGTGACGTTCACATTAGAAATTAGTGAGACTCAAAGCTTATTATTAGATATTTCAGAATGTGTTGATTGATTTTGATTTCAGAACCTTTTTCTCCACATTTTTCTGGGGTTCGATTTGATCATCTGAGAGACGTGGACGTTGAGTGAGGAGGTTTTTGTGCCTTTCAGGTTTTCACACCATCTTCTTTCCTGCACTCATGAATAAAGATTCTGGCGTCCACAGGTGGATGAGTTTCAGGCCTTTGTGTGCACATGAAAAGCCGGCTGATGAAATTCCTTCCCCTGGATGTCCGAGATCAATATTTGCTTCACATCTGTCATTGAAGTGCTGGACAGAAGCTATTACACGTTGCCTCATGAAAAGTTATATCTCGCCTGGTCCGCTGTCTCCAGAAATGTGTCACCTCGAGATGGAATCAGTGTGTCGACAGACGATCAGGAGGAGTGGAGCTTTCTTCTTGTCCAGATGATGACCAGAAGTTTTCTGCAGAGTCAGAGGAGAAAGTTAAAAAGTCACAGTTTGATTGAAAGGATCCAAACAAAACTCCACTGGACCGAAACCAGTGAAAACACATGAAATGAAAGAATAACAGTGAAAACCAGCGATGGCTTGAAGAGCTGCCGGAGTCCGAGGCTCCACTTTGCCTCATTAGTGAACGCTCCTCCTCACGGGACACGGAGTATTGCATGCCTTTTATGGACCTCTGTTGGTCACATGTAGCTATTGCAACAACACTTACATGTAAATACCCTGAGTTCTAGTCTAGTTTGTAGTTGGAGGCTGTTTTTTTAATTTGGGCGGCATCACATTCAAGGGGTTTTTAATATTGTCTCATCTAAAATACAGTCCGTGGCAGCATCAATTAAACATGACTGTTACTAAGGTACATTTCATCACGTAGATCCCAGGTCCCTTCTTCTAATAATAAATATCACTGCAGCTCAAAACAGAATTCAAGTGGTGCACATTAGGACCAGAACAGGTGATGCAATACATCCATTCACATGCATTCATATCTATGCAGTGTGTGGACAGCAGGACGTTGCATCTGTCACGTTAAGGAACCTAAATGCAGATGAATCACAAGGACAGATCGAACAAACCTGGCAGTGGGTCGAACATACAAGGAAGAATCAGAGGAAGAAACACTGGAAGACTCCCAGACAAGCTGATGAGAGGACCTGGCAGCGAGGAGCACAGAGATTAAACACACAATCCTTTGCCGGCTGCGTCACAGCAGAACAACTAAGTCCCAACACGCAGGCTCCTGCAAATGTGTCCCTCCGTCCCCGAGACACGAAGGGTCCAACGGGTGGATCCTTCCCGGCCCAACCCTGTCCCAGGATTCATTGAGCTTCAGCGACAAATACCTTGAGTATCAGGCTTCAACTAAACCAAACAGGTACATGTGGTAACTGGGAAACAGGGGTAAGGGACGGGACGAGCCGGTGACTCCGATCACAGGAAGACTCTTTGGACCAGAATGTCTCGTTTCGGTTCAGCCTTCGCGTCTACGTGGTCCAGGAAGCAGGCGTTCTTCGTAGATGTTAGCTTGATGTAATCAAACTAGAAACACGACCAAGGTGTAACTGATGAATTGATCTCAGTTCCCTTGGTTTGTCTCTGGGACAGAACAGGATACCGTCTGTCTCTGTCTGTCGTCTGAGAGATCACGTCTTGTTTCCAGGTTTATTCTCTACTCGCCTACTGAACGTTATCTTCAGTTATTCCTTCATATAAACCCATGTAAACCTCTTGTTAAAACCTGCAGAGACGCTGAGACGGTTTCATCTGAGGTGAATCCTGCTGCTGCACGTTCCTCAGATCATGTTTAAAGTTTATTAACTCTGAAACTTTAAGGTCTTAACACTCGAGAGGGCAACACTTTACAAGGGAGGGTTTTGCAGTGGGAGCTGCCGTGTTGGAGGAATCGATCTCTAACAATCAGGCCCATCAGTCCCATCAGGCCCCCCCCACCCTCCCCGTCCCTTCCCAGTGATGTATTGTGGTCATTTGAAGTTATGACCCAGCGACCGTGAGCTGGATGAATAAAACTCCCATTAAGAGGAGGTGAGTGCTGATGTAAAAGTATGAAGGAACCTGCGATGTCCAACCTGGGAGAAAGATAACACATGGAGTAATTTCACCCCCCCACCCCCGGAGGAGAGGCTCGCGATGCAGCCAGCCCAGCGCTGCTCTGCCATCGGATCGGAGTTCAGTGTCAGAGGCGTTTATCTTTTTATATTTTAAATGAAACGCCCATTTGCGTCGTGGGTCATGTTCGGTCAGATTGTTGCTTCATAAAGTCCGAAGCTGTGAGTAATGGGGTCAACCAGACCTCGGGTGAAGCAGCCCTTTGGAGCTTCACTGCTCCTCCAGCTCCGCGGCAACTGAACAAAAGTCGATAAGGACGTAAAACGGTGCTCTGAGGACAATTTAGCACGTGAATACATGCTGCTGGAATATTCCTCTCCCTCCTCCTCTCAGCTCTGTGAGGACAACTCTGACATCCTGTGCAACGAGGCGAATTAACTCGGCGAGGAATCAGTGGGCCACAGAAAATGAGCCGCTGTGACGCAGCCTGTCGCTTCAGTCCTCGTCCTCCTGGTTGCTAATGAGATGTTGTCAGAGAGCTGGACCAGATGTTGATCTGCTCGCTGATTCGATTGGTTCTCAGTGTCCATGCGATCAGCGAGCGGCAAAACAGCAACGCTGAAGAACTGAGCCTTTCAAAGGTCGGCTGTCGATACAGAATACAGGTGTCTGTAATCTAGCAATCTAAGTTAATTACCTAATTTAAAACATGCAGTTACTCTCTTGTGTTGTGATGGATCTCGACTCCAGACTGGAGCGGGGAGCGAACCACATGCTGCTTCATCACAGGATTAGTTTGCATTTTGGGAAATGAGCTCATTTGCTTTCCTGTCAGGAGTTCGATGAGATCAATAGCACTTTCTAATGTTTTCTGATTCTGCAGCGGGAGCTCGGGGTCCTGCAGGCTGAGCATGAATACTGGCAGCAGTGGGAACAGCTGGTGTGGCTGCGTGCTCCACAGCAGCTTCTCTAAAGTTCACTAATTAACTCACTGCATCTTATCCCTGTAACTGAATGTACAAAACAACGTGTATAGTGGATATGTGAACACAGCAGGGGGGGGAATCTAATCTGCAGCACAGTTAATTGATCACTTCCTGTCTCTGTCTGCTGCACCCGGCTGCTCCTCCTCTCACCTGAAGAGTGAGGAGGACATTCTCCGGAGATTCCACTCAGGGAGCGGCAGGAGAAACACCTCATCACACGGTGCAGGTCTGACAGCAGCTGAGTGTGTTGCAGCTCATTCCAAGTGTGTGATGCATGAGAGGAAACGGCAGATTCACTTAAATCCCTTCGGGTATTTGTGATTTTAGGGAGAAGGTACATGCAGCTATTGATCTTCTCAGATGAGGCAAAAAAGCAAATGTTAGACTTTACCTGACCCCACACGGCGGTGCACAGATTAGGTTTAGAGAGCGAAGACACAAGATGAGACTTCACTGATCCCAGAGCAGGGAACTCTCTGAAGGCAACAACAACAAGATCAAATCTCAGATTAAAGAAACGAGAGAAACCAGAAATCATCTTTGAGAGAATTTAATTTGACTTTTCACTTTGTTGATGTTCCATCTGCTAACATGGATGAGGCGAGGTCGATAGTTGGGGTAATAGGGTGATATACTACAGCCAAACACCAGGTGGCGACCTCCCTTTGTCATCTGTCTTCAACTACACTTTATGGGCATGAATGATAACTACAACATACTTAGTAATGTGATTATAGTGTTTAGTATATAAAATATAAACACAGTGTCCATAGAGTAAAAATAGAGAAAACAACAGTAACAGTTGTGTTTTTACAATGAAAATGTAAAAAATATATAAAATTATTTAAAATTATTATAATAAATTCAAATACCTATGAAATTATACAATATGAAGTTAAAAGCCTTGCATTAATTAAGATAGAGCACTGAACTCTTCATCGTCACTCAGTTCTTCAACTGGAAATATAATATAATATAATTTATAGTAATGCTGTAGCTTATTAATGCATGATTCTAAATTCCTGTATCTATATGTATATTAATTTCATACCGAGGTTTAGTTCCTGATGGATTTTCCTACAGAATGGAAATGACTAGACAGGCTGATACATTCACATATTCATGGCGATAAGGAAACATGCACATGGAGTCATTTCAACAATCCATCAGTGTGTTGAATATGAATCTGCGTGGACACGATACTGATCCCTGAAGGGGAAATTTGATCCTCTGACTGATTAACAACACACAAGGTCTGAGGCAGAAAAAAGGAACATGGGTGTAAAGACGGTTTCACTGCTCAAACCGGGGCCTCAGCAGGAGGCTCGATCCCCCTCGCCCTGAAGGGAGTGCGACTCCCTGTGGAGCGGCCTTCGCTGGTCCGACTCACCTGGATCTCTGTACCTCCACCGCTGCAGGGAGCTCCGGTGGCCTGAATACCAAGAAGCTGCTTTCCTTACTTCTCTGTAGTTGCACGCGTCTGTTTCTTCTTCACAGCGTCAGATCATTATTATCTCTGAGGCGGTTCTACCTGCTACATATGAGAAATTATCCGACCCCATGAAGCAAATCCAACCGTGTTGTATCTACAAGGTGTTTGCGTGCGTCACAAATACCTTGGTTTTCACATGTCGAGTCCTGGATGTGCAAATCAACCCTGAAATAACTTGTTTTCATCCTGAAAAGTTGGGACAGCACAAACTGCAGACTGTATTATTTATCTGCTGATTGTGGATATTGGTGCGGCAGCCGTGTCCCCCCAGGAACACGTCTAATTAGGTTCCCTCTTCCTGTATCCACCGGCTCTCAGAATGCAACAAAACAGTGATTGCACAGGTTCTGTGATTACAGCCATTCATGGAGCGACTTGAGGAAAAGGTTTTAATGCTCTCGCTCTCGCTCGCTGATGAGAAGGAAGTAGAAACCACACGCGTTTACAGAAACACTGTTGAGAGGCCTCTGACTGATCACATCCTTCCTTCTGCTCCTCAGGTGAACGAGATTTACCACGACGAGTCGCTGGGCGTCCACATCAACGTGGTCCTGGTGAGGATGATCATGCTGGGCTACGCCAAGGTTGGTGAACATGTGCCGTGTCTTTGAAATGTAGAAAATGACAGAAAGTCGGGCAGGAGAGCGTCAGCACTCAGGACTGCAAAATGACTAATGGCAGCTGAGAGCCTGACACATGCTTCTTCACACTCCTGAGAGAGTTTGATCACATCCCAGAGAAGTGAGCTGAAAACAGCTTCACAGGAAGGAGCTGCAACCGGAGCTTATCGATTCATCTCTGAGTTATTACAACCAACCAATGATTTCAAAAGAGCTTTTCATCATCACAAGTCATGAATATCAATATCTGTGTGATAGAATACTAATGTGGTCATTTACCCCCCCCCCCCCTTTTGCCTGTCAGTCCATCAGCCTCATTGAAAGAGGCAACCCATCCCGGAGCCTGGAGAACGTGTGCCGCTGGGCGTTTGTGCAGCAGAAAGGCGACTCTGATCACGCCGAACACCACGACCACGCAATTTTCCTCACTCGCCAAGGCTTCGGCCCCACGGGGATGCAGGGTAAGACCCCCGATGACTCACTGGCGTGGTTCAAATCAGAATGTGCAGTTGCCTGACTCGTGTTGCTGATCTGAGTAGAGCTTACATGAGGTTATCTGTCATAGTACACAGCTGTCGACGCGGTGGCTGTATGTTTTCTGTCCGTCCCATTCTCGTGAACGCCATATCTCAAGAATGCCATGAGGGATTGTCTTTGAATTTGATCTGATTAGATTTTGGTGGCCTCACAAACACATTTCTTTGCCTTGTGAGGACGCAGATGCCAACTTGGAAAGACGATGAGAATTTATACATTATGACCCGACTCCTGCTGACGCTCCTGCTGTGTTTTTCATATGTGAAAGTCAAACTCCGGAGACACTCTGGACCCCGTTGAGTTTACATTCATGTCTGAATGGCTTGTTACAGTATGAGGGGCTGCAAGGTCAGATGTTACAGTTCAAACTGCTGAAACATGGAAAAAGTAGAAACAGTTTCCTTATGAAATTACATTTAAACTCAATAGATGTGTTTCTTTACTTGGATCCGCACCAAATTGCACACACTCATAAAGCTCAGTCCCCTAAACAAAGATACAAATATATGTTTTAATTAACTGTAGAAATCAACGGAAATGTTAATAAACGTCTTATCTCAAAATGTTGAAAGTGAAAAAACACACTTCCTTCCACTAGTTATAGTTTAATGCTGCAAACTATCACACAGACAGATTCAAACATCTCCTGGTGGGGGGGTAATAAAGAAAGAAGAGGTTCAGGTAAAGTGTGTTGAAAAGCACTGAACAATCAAAAAGCCCTTTATCACCAATATCAAGTGCAAATAACCGGACTGCCGCTCAGAGGAAAACTCCCCTCTGGCCCCTCCGCGCTTCATATTTGGCAAATTTCCTTCATTTCTCTTCTCGTGGATGCAGAAGTGGAAATCCTGGCGTCTCAAGGCAATTTACTCTGCCTGCCAGATATCGACTGCCTGCCGCGCTCCTATTGTCTCCACAGCAGCCAAACTGAAACGAGCAGAGCCACTAACTCCCTGAACCCGGCACTATTAAAGGCTCTCGGTGCTTAATGCCTTTTTATCATCTCCCTCTGAACAGCAGCTGCGTTTATTCTGCACTTTGCAGTCGAGCGCTGTGTGTAGGGAGTGGATTCATAAGGTGCAATAAGCAGGGACGGTTTTATATCAGCTCACGAGATGGAAGTTGGAATTTATCTTTTCAGAGTTATGAGTCGTGCACAGGATGAACATTAAATATCATGGGTGTTACATCTCAAGGTGCAATCAGCAGATTTACCTTTTTAATCACTTTACAGTACAAGTTGCATTCACCCATTCACGCACACATTCATACAGCGTTTTTCATCAGGGGCCATTTGGGAGCCAGTATTTCGCCCAGATACACTTGCCAGGTATCAAACCCCCGGCTTTCTGGTTAGTGGAGGAGCCGCTCTACTTCCCATGCAGAGCAGATGTGTTATGAATATCCCACTGCCTATGGAGGAACATATAACATATGGTCCCTGTCCCTCCTCTGGAGTCTCTGGATTCATTATGTGCTGTGAGTCAGGTTCTCACAGAACTCATCCAAGCAGCTCGTTATTTTATATCACTCCCACCTCTTTGGAACTCCGGGCGGTTTCCCTCTGAACTCCTGAGATGACAGGTTATTAAAACTTGCTCCAATAAACAAGCTTCCTGTGAGATTGTGACAGTTTCATCCCAAAGCAGTGGGCACAGTTAATTGGGCAGCGTGTGTGTAATTCCTCCAATGTTCTTGTGGACCACAGGAAATACGCTGCACAGTACGTGTGGGGACAATTTAGCGCGTTCACGTATGAAGTGGAGACGGTTTTAGAATAAGGTTTAGTCGCATGTGAGCAGCTGAAGGGAAACGGTGCAGAGACCTGACAACAGCCTCGTCTCCTGAAACGTGAGAATTAGCAGGAGCTCCAGTCTGGATCGGCTGAGCTAGAACTTAAAGACCGTTAACTTTCAGAAACAGGGCATTGTGGGAAAAAAAAGCCAACGTACATAGATAGAACATGTGAATCTCTCCATTTAATGATGGACGACACGTCTCCACTTCCTTCCACTGAACAAAACTGGAGCTCAAACATCCTGGATACGAACTCTCGTCATCTGGAGCCAGAGTGAGAGAGAGAGATCTGGAGCCGCAGTGTCACGGCCCTCGACCAATCAGGAGTCAGTCTCAGCTGTCAATCATGATGCTTCACCCAGGTTTTGTATCATCGAATAACCTGAATGTGAAGTTATTGATGTGTACTTTGGCTGATGACCTGTACTGTAGCCAGCCACCAGGGGGCGTTCGATTCACTTTTGAGGAGCGGTCACTTGGTCCCTCGTCATCTGGTCTGAACCCCAGGATATATATATATAAAGATATTTAGATATTTAGATGTATAGATATGCTTGGAGCCACTCGTAGTAATGAGTGTGCAGGTAGTAAACACCTTTACAGAAGTCTGTGCACGTTTCACGTGCGTGTTCAGCCTCAACATTCAGGTCCACGTCCCTTTCATGCAGCAGGCTGTTGTTTTTAAAAGATAAAACTCCTGCTCAGCAGTAAACAGCAGATAGACACAGTTAGAGAACAGCTGGTGAACGTAGTGAGGCCTCCTACACAGTGTGTGTGATCAGATCTCCCTGCTCTGTATGCAGATACACACATACTTCCTTTCTGTTCACAACTTGTGTGTGTGTGTACTTGTCTCTCTATATTCGTGAGGTCCAATTTGGTTCAAAACCATCACTGTGATGACGTGAAGTTGTGAGGACAGACACGAATGTCCCCACTCTGTTTGAGGGTCAAACCAGATCGACGTAGCTCCACCACTGTGGTCAGATGGTTTTCAGAGCAGCTCCCCATGTGGTCGGAGGAGGGAACGGGTCCCAGGTGCCTCCTCAGTTCACACCTCCTGTTAATGACGACCGGACGAGGCCACAGAGCTTCAGGAGGATATTTTGCAGCCTGGAGGCAAAACACTTGAATGTGTTTGACTGGGCATCAATAGGCAGAACATCTTTAATAATAGATTGAGGGGGATTTATATTTATATTTCCCTGGATTCAACAAAACAAAGAGATGTTGAATTCAAAGCATGATGTCACCGTGCGGTCGCGGTGGATGAAGTGTCCCCCACTGAGATCTGAGTCGGATCCTTTGAACAACACGCTGACGTGTTTCAGGGACACTTCACCCTCCACGTCTAATTAGCAATAACTGCATGTCTGCATAATGTATGTGAAGATAGCAGCTTATTATATTTTCCATACAGAAGAGACCTTTCATCTTCTTGATCTTCGCTGCATCGTGGAGTTTCGTACGTGAAGGATCCCGATACTAAAAGGTTCTCTGAATATTGAAGCGTCGATGAAAGTGAGAAGATTAGCCGGTGACTTGTGGACTTATTATAAAACAGGATGTTCTGTGGGAATAGGAAGTGAAGTGTGTTCCCCGTGTGAAATTGAGTTCAGAGCTGCATTAAAAACATTTCACCTATAGGATTAGAACCATTCAGGCAAAGTTTCCTCGTCACAGAACAGAAAGTTTGTTTCTTTGATGCCAGCACCTGGGATTTAGTTTCTAATCCCTCGGCCCCTGTTCGTTTCTCTGTTGGATTGTTTTGTTTTGTTCCCTTGTGGATCTGAATCAGGAGGTGGATTCAGGAAATCATTTTAACTTTCTTTGACATTGAGAGGACGTCATTCAACATTTTCCCCAGAGAATATTTTCCTTGATGTTGATGGAAAGGAAACAGGCATATTTAGGGGAACCTATATTTCTGAGTGTGTGTAGTTTGGACTGAATTAAAGGGACTGTTTGTGTTCCACTGAGAGATTTTCTAATTTCTAAATGTGACAGAACGTAAAATAATAAAAGAATTAATTTTGGCCTTTAAAGGGTTGAATCCTGATGTTAATTAAGTGTTTAATTAAATTACTCTTTCACATGTTTTATGTTTTATGTTTTATCGTTTTTAAATCCTTCACGAGGACAGAAACTGTAATAATTGGGCAGAAGAAGAAGCAGCTTGTATTTTCAGAGATTCAGTTCTATCTAAATGTTTAATCTCTCGTTTGGATGCAGTGTTAGAACAAGGTCACATGTTGTGAATTTAAAAGCTTCTCGCCTCTCATGGCTTTTGTCAAGTACAGAATAAAAGAGCTATATACACACCATAAATAAAATCATCATATTATTAGCTATGTTTAGTGTTCATGAAATGTAATTATGACTAGAGTAGCATATTATGAGCAGATTAACACTCTGCCAATTAGTCGACGTACCACTTTGTTCGGTGCTAATTAGAAATATGAGCTGCCGGCGCACTGCACGAACACAGAGAACAAAGTGAACTATATGTTAACATTTAATTCAAAGTGTTTACGTGTCTAATTGGAGGCAAAAAGCCTTTTGGCAGCGCCGGAGACTCTGAGTCACAGAGTTAAGTTAATGTGGGAGGAGAAAAGACAATGAAACGTTATTTTCTTAATTGTTCATATACGATTCACTGGAAAAATAAGATGCGAGCAGCAGTTTGTTGTATTTATTTCGCAAAATACTATGAAAAAATGTACTTTTATCATTTATTATGATTTCCTGACTGTTTGGCTCAGGTTGTACAGATTTTATATGAAGCATCAAGAAATGAAAAATCTTTTGTGGAACAAGAAACAATAAACTGTTTCAGTCCGTTTAAACCTGACTTGGATTTTTACAAACAAAGGCATCGCACCATCGTATTTTTTATTTTAGGTTTCTCTTCATTGTTTTCATTTCTCTACAAAAGCCAAATATACTTCAGCTCCTTTCGTTCTTTTCCAAGTGGAGCAGAAGAAGCAGCAGAACTGATAAACGCTTCCATTCCCACTTTGCTAAATGTTCTTTACCAAAAATGAGCAGAAAGAGATTTGTGGAATTGATTTGTTCTATTCGTTGACACTTTCACTTTGGATTCACGAATCCAGGTTTCTCTTTAACGAGATGAGAGCAGATGTGTTCCCTCGGTTTCAGAGCAGTAGGTTATAAATCAATGGAGCGTGACCGTCCCCACACAGAGAAGCATCACTTCTCTTTGATGCCATTAAAACACGACACCGTGATGGACCTAATGGCTCCATGTGAGCCTCGGGGGGGGAAAGGCTGGATTATTTTATGATTGTCTGGAGAAAACATCGTACAATCACTTCTCCCTCTCTTCCCTTCGCCGCTGCTACATTTCTGATAACCGCCGTCGGCAAGAAGTCATTACGCCTGATGTTAGAGTGTGACATGATTCGAAATTGAATCATTGTCATTGGCTGGGAAAAAAAACAAACTGACCAGGGTTCACCTCATAAACCGGAGAGCAGACAATAAGAGGTTGATAGAAACAGTTGATGGTAACGATGGGATGGAAATGCAGGTTTGGGTTTCCCTGAAATAACAAATTGAATCAATCAGACGACGAAGGACGAACTAAATCTGCTCCATCACGTCGGGTTGATTCTCAAAGCTGTTGATTCTCCTGCTTCTCTTAAAGCTCCAGTGAGTAAATCTTAGGTGAAAAGGATCTGTTATCAGTGTTCAGCTGCAACATGACACCTCACCACTAGATGTCACTAAGTTCTACACACTGAACCTTTAAGCCTTCAGTGAACATAAGCAATTTATTAACTGGAGTCAGTCCTCTCCAAACCTTTTAAACTTAGGACAAGATGGTGAATAGTCCTTCTACGTCCGAACGCACTAGTTTGATGTTAAGTTGCCGAGCATCAGGAGGTGTCAGGGACCACCAGCAGATGTAGGGACCACCAGCAGGTGTTAGGGACCACCAGCAGGTGTAAGGGACCACCAGAAGATGTTTGGGACCACCAGAAGATGTTAGGGACCACCAGCAGGTGTTAGGGACCACCAGCAGATGTTAGGGACCACCAGCAGATGTTAGGGACCACCAGCAGATGTTAGGGACATACAGCAGGTGTAAGGGACCACCAGCAGGTGTAAGGGACCACCAGTTAGGGACATACAGTATCTCCAGTTGTGTAACTTGTGTTTGGGCCTGTTAATCACAACACACCCTCTTCTAAGGCCGGCCCACCTCAGGCTGATCGGACCTGTGTGTGACTTTAACCTCTTGGGCCCCAGTTGGGATCTTTTCCTCCTGATCCAGAGCCGCTGGCTGCAGCGCTCTGCAGGCCCTCGGGTTTCTGTAATGGTTTGGCACAGGGCTCGTTGGTGGATTCCCAGTTCTTTGAGCAACCTGCTGGTGGAAGTTGCAGTAAAACCCCGGCAGCCGACCTCCACTCGGTGAACTATTGCTCTGCAGCCTCGTAGTTCTGCCTCCGCATATCTTCCTCTCATTTGCTTCATCAACAGCATCCTCCCAGAGTTCTGTCCATTCTGCAGGTGGCCGACGTGCAGGCTGCTGGACCAGCTCTGCTGAAAGGATAATGATAACTAAACATTCAAAGGAGAGGCATCTCGTTTTTTAATTGGTTAAAATAAAGATTATTTTGTCAAGAGGAGAGCAGCTTTCTTTTTAAATAACAAAATTAGCTTCTATGTGCATAACACATTGGATGCAGTTATTTCTGGCTCCTGGAGGTGTTATGAATATTAAACGTGATCAAACAGGCGTACAGATCCTCCAGCTGGCAGGTAAACGGGCAAAGAGAAAAATCCAAACTCAGAAAATACTCAGAGAAACCAGAGGGAACAGCAGCAGGAGCAAACTGAGCAGAAGCCTGAGCTGAGACAAACAGAGGACTGGGCGCACAGGGACACGTCAAGGGAGGCAGGGTGATTGGACGCATCAGGGACAGACACACACAAAGAGAGGAGGAGACACAAGGTGAGAGAAATCAATATAAAAGAGGAAATAATAACAGATCCAGAGATAAAGAAGTCAGGTAACGTCCTCAGTCTGCGGAGACGAGCTGTGATTGGCAGCTGGACCTTCAGGGCCGAATTGGAAACTCCCCCGATTCATTAAAACAAAAGATGAGCGGGACACACGTCTCTGGACAGTTGAGGATCCGTCAGACGATCAAACACACAAACACACACAACACTGTGGCGACCTGAGAAATCAGAGTTATTATAACTGGAGGTCATAACACAAGCTGCAGCTACTGACACACGTTGTTTTCTAAACGTGACGGGAATGAGACACGATGACGGAATCCATGAAACTTTCTATAATTCAGCCTGAAGGTTCCACCCCTGACATCAGCTTTGAGTCTGACACCAGGTCAGTTAGTACACGAGGAGAAGTCGAGTTGTGTGCATGTTGCAGACCTGTTGGCTGTGTCATGTTAAACCTCTCCGCTCCAACAGCTTCAGTTCGGCAGAAGTCGCCTCCACACATCACACGTGACCGATTCCCTCCACATTTAAAGACCCGCTGGTCCAAAGCCTGGTTTATCTGTGACCCCGGCTGGAAATCTGTGTTGATCCCGCTCCATCTTCTTTAATATGTTTGTCACCCCAGAGATCAGCCCGACCTCTCTCAGCCAAAAGACTCAAGACACCAAATGAAATGTAAAGAAACGTGGAATGAGCTCAGTTATCTCAGAGAAAGGCAGCTTCTAGAAAAACAGCAGAGAATCTACAGACCATATTCACCTTGAGGATTCATGGAGCCACTGGAGGGATTCTGCCATTTATTGTTGTATTTGGAGAAACAACACTTTTATTTATTTCACTAAAGATGAAATATGAATACTTCATCAGCCTCGAGTCTGAGTTTCTCATCTCTCCTCTCCGCCTCATTTCCTTTTTTCCACCTGTCATTGACCCAGCTTCACCGTTTCTTTCACGTCCGATACGATTTCTTCTTCCTCTCATTCTTCTTCCCCAGATCTGCATGTGTTTTTGTTTGCAATCTAAAAACCTTTGTGATTATGGGACAAATGGTTTTATAAAGTTTTACGACCTGGATGAAACTTTTCAGACATTCTGTTCTTTGGACTCCTCGTTAGCAGCGGCGGAGGAAGTTCTGAGACGCCAGTAAAAAGTAAAAAGTACAAGTAAACAGACAAAAATGTACCAAAAGAAAAGAACAAGTACCACATTAACTTTTCTACTTCAATATATGTTTGTTCTTAATGGATCTCAGATATTAGAAACACTTTATTGATGCTTCGTCTGTGTCTCATTGTCTTGTTGTTTGTTCTCTTCTCCAAAGTGCTGCTCATGGGTGGAACTGTTGGTTTCTCTATAAACTCAAGGTCGTGACCTTGGACTGAACAGAATATCTTTCACAACAATGGAATCTTCATTGAGCTAAAGGACGTCAGTGTGAAGCACTTTGTGACCTCGTTTAGATGAGTGCTCATGCAAATAAAACTAAACAAATAAAGTTATTATTTTGTACAGAAAGTAAAAAGCAAGTTGTTGAAATCAACCTTTTGAATGTGTACAGACACACATACTGTTATGATGGAACTTTCAGTTTCCACAGGGAGAATCAGAAAACCTATATTCATACTGGTTCAGCATCTGATGAGTGGGAGTTTCCTCCTGGATGCTGAGCAGGGTCGTGTCAGGATTTTAGTTTTTGCTTTAACGTTTAATATTTAGACTTTCTACCTAAGCTTCAGCATTAGTTTACTTTCTCGCTGGTTTTTATTTTTTATTTTTTCATTTATGCTCCAGTGTCGGGGAGGAGTGTTTTAATTTTTAATCATTTCAAAATCATGTTATGCTCCTATATTTTCAAAAGTTGTGGGAGAAAATAAGTAAAAAGTTTAGTTTTATTTACATTTTTAATATTTTTGCTGTTTCATTTGTATCGGTTAAATTTATTATCATGAATTTTAATTAGACGGTAAATTTAAACAACCTGGAGACAAACTAGGAAACATATATTGATCCATGAAGTTTAATTATCAGTGGCTCTATTCCAGATGTACACAAGCAGTTCTGCCAGAATCTCTCCTCCCTCCTCTGCCCGGTGTTCAGCTTCACTTCTCATAAACATCTACGAACGTTTGAGGTTTAAAGTTTCACGATCACAGCCGAGCTTCATCTTTATTCATTGAGCTGCAGCTACAGCAGCAGCACAGAGGAGGAGCTGAATCAGGAGACACGGGTCTGTTCTCAGAGTCGAGGTCCGTCTGTGATCTGTAGCTGCCGTTCTGTCAGCCACTGACACAACAACACAACAACACAGCAACACAACAATATAGCAGCAGTAGCTGGTAGTGGCCATATGAATTCTTTTAATAGCTAATATGGCTCCAGCCTCCTGCAGACAAAGGATAAGTGGATAATTGATGGATTTGGACAAAAGGTCATAATCAATAAGCTGATAATTAAAAAAGACTTTGAGAGAAGGTTTGTTGGATGGTTTGTTTGTTTCTCAGCATGATTATGCAAAACTGTGGCACATTTGTCAAGAAAGAAGCAGTTTAATAATTTACTAATTTCCCAGGAAATAACTCTTGATGAAAATAATCAGACGTATTTAAGGAGCTGATATTTACGAGTCTGTGAAACTGATTGAATTAGTGGAAGTGTTGGATGTTGGCGGAGGAATCAGCGCCGCTGTGTGACATTCTGATCCGGTTCCTGTTGTCGTGCAGAACTCATCATCACATGCATCATCATAATTATAGTCAATGTAATTTTTCCGTGTTTGATTCAATCACACTCACAATATAATAACTAATTTGCATCAGCAGCATCTTTGTCAGAACATGTCTGGAACATAATGTTGGCCAGGTTTTAATCAGCGTAACAAAGAAACATCTTTTATGGTGAGTCACTTTTTTATGATGCTGATAATTAGAGAGAAAATTATCTTATATTGAATATTTACAAATTACTGATCCCTTCTATGCTACATCTCATGGATATAAAATAATATAAACAACTTTTCTATTGACGTATACTCAGGAGTCCAGATGCATTCACACATAACAGAACTAAGATGAAAGCAGAATTAACACTAAGAGATGAGAGAAATTCACAGACAGTAAAATGTGTCCATGTTGTTTTTCCATGTGTTTGTTATTTAAACTTCATTTGCATGAGAATCATTCTTTCCAGAGCGGATTTAACTTTTTGTTTTTCACATTTCTTTGAATAATTCATGAACACAAACTTCAACAAAACCCTTTAATGCAACAAAAGGGGGCCGAGGTCCTCAGAAGTGAAATGTTGTGTGAAGGTAAAAACCAGAACTAAACTACAAAATGAAATAAGATGGTCTGAGGGAAACAGTGAGAATCTCTCAGCGCTGACACTTTCATTCAAAGGAGCTCATTCTCACTTGTCTCATTCAGCAGCGGGAATAACCTCCGTCCTTCTTTTCTCCCCGTGTCCATCAGGTTACGCTCCAGTCACTGGAATGTGCCACCCTGTCCGGAGCTGCACCCTCAACCACGAAGACGGCTTCTCCTCTGCCTTCGTCGTGGCTCACGAGACGGGACATGTGTAGGCTCCTCTTCTTATCTCCTTCCTCCTGTTCTGTCCTCGCTCCTCCTCCCAGCGACACGTGGGGCAAAGGGAAATTACCGTCCTTAAGACCACAGCTGCACATGTTTAGTGAACGTCTTCCAGGGTTCTTTGTTTCCTCTGTGATCTCGATGATAAGTGACTCCGGGGACCTTTCATGACGCCGGCCTCCAGCGCTCTGACAGCCAGCATGTTAGCCTTATTGAATTTCATGGTTTGCTTGCCGAGCGCGTGTCCAGCAGCACAAGGAGTCGGCCGCTGTTTGTTATCTTGTCTCTTTCCCCGTCACCACGGGTCGTTCACTTAGAAACACAGCAGGGAAACCTACTGCATCCTGCACACAACGAGCACCAGGGACATCATGAACACGTAATGATGGACGAGTCCAGCTTCACTGAGTGTCCACAGAGCTCCACATCCATTCATCACTCTGCTGTTGATAGGGATTAACCAACATGTCGTCTGGACCTACGACCCGAACGACAAGAAAGAGCAAAGACAAACCTTCAGCTCGTGTGATGAAGGAAACTAATCAGTCTGTGAACCAGTGAAACCAGAAGACAGAGTCCAGACCCAGATATCTGCTGTGGACACCACAGGCCCTGAAATATGAGTCTTTGCTTCACAGGCTGATTCATCGTCAGGCGCTCGCTGATCGGATCAGAGATTAAAACCAAACCTTTCAGGAACATCAACACTCGGAGATAAGAACGACCTAAAATAGCAAAACTGAAAATGTCCCCATTGTGGGACTAATTAGGGATTTATTATCTTATCTTAATATGACAGAAACCGTGTCAGAAACATTAATGTAACATGTATTTCAACTTTTTAGTTTGTTCCATGTTCCAGCCACCATCATAGGAGGAGGCGGGGCTTGTGACCCACAGGGCAGCCAGCCACCAGGGGGCGATAGAAGCGCTTTGGCGTCACTTTCTGGTGCCGTCGTGTCGTCGTTACATGCTCTCTATGGGAACAACTAGTTTAACCTTCATTCAGGATCTCGTACTTTACATCTGTGGCTTTTAGAGAGAGCTGGAGAAATACTTCAGATTTCAGATCAGAACCTGGAGTCTGTTCCAGCTTTTCTTTAAAACGTTCCTCTCTCTAAAGGACGATCACATCTCCTGTGTTGATGCTCCGGACTCAACTCTTGAAACAAGCTTAGTGGGAACAACAGGCGTCAGAGAGAAAAGGACCACAAACAGGACATTTGTAGTTTTATCAACCGTCCACAGCGACTGGTTCAGAGGGAAACTCTGTGTTTAAACTGGTTGATGCCAGGATGTTAGAGAATTGGGGCTTTTGATGCACCAGATAGCACATGTGAAGTTTTGTCACTCTGGGTTTAAAATGTTCCTAATTCAACTGAAACCTGTTGTTTTATCTGTTGCTGATTTCTGTTGAGAATGGAAATGACTTGGACGCAGGCTGGTGTTGTAGAGGAATGAGACGCCATGGAAAAAGCGACCAGCTGAGACAGCAGGTAACCATCCTGCTGAAAATGTCCTGGAGCGAGACATCACAGACTCAGAGATGGTGGTTGATGCTCTGCAGCTGAGCCCGGAGACGAGAGAGACGAGGGCTCATCCTCAGGGAGACATAGACTCTGCCATGAAAAGGAAATGGTATAAAACGAAATGGGAAACCAGGGGTGTGCGTGCACAGCTGCCTCCAGTGTGAGATGCACATCACACGTCAGCCCCACAGATATGCACTTTCAGTCAGTTAACTCCTAACGAGGACGGAAGGGATAATCAAATAATAGAATAATGATAATGATAATTGAAACTGGGGACATTGCTCTTCGTGATTAGCATCTGAACTCCGTAGAGCCAGGACATTTACAAGAAGACGACTGTTGAGCCAATTATGAGAAAAGATTCCAGCGAGACGGCCGATGGGGCCGAGCTCGACCCGGCCTCTTCCAGTGTGCGTCAGTCGGCTGATAACATCGTGTCGTGTGTGATTCTGTGTGTTAGGCGCATGTAGAGGATCTTGAATTGTGAGAAAATTCAATCGAGGAAGGATTCCACTAACGGGAAACAGTACAAAGCGTCCGTGTCAGTCCTGGAAAACACACGACGGGTGGTGATGTTGTTCCTGCAGGAATTGAAGTGTTGTCTTCCACCACAGCGTCAGTCATTACTGTTCCGTGTGTCGAGGGTGGTGTGTGGCTGGGTCACCTGACACTTTCTGACCAAACACAACACACAAGCTGTTCTGTTCTGTGACGTCAGCTCCTCTGTTGAGACAATGAAAAAAAGATCTGATTGGAAAACTCCATTTAATCACTTAACTTTCAGAAGTTAAAAGGCAATTAACCCTTTTAACTTCTGAATATAACTTCATGGATAAAAGGCTAGAATAAGAATAGAATATTCATTTAAATTACAATTAGAAGAAAAATAATTATTAATTGAAGGAGGTTAAATGTAACATTTGAATTGCAGATTTGTTCGGCCTCCTGTGAAGGTCTGCGAGACCCTGAGGCTTTTCCACAGGGTCGACATGAGGCTCGAGCTTTTTAAAATAAAACAGACCTTGTATTTGGTTCGTCGAGTCTTTGTCTGTTTCAGCTCGTCTGTAGGTTTCCTCCACTTAAACTCCAGCAGTGTCTTTTTATCCTGCAGCATCACAGTCTGTGTGTTGCTGTGTGGACATGCTTTGCCATCTTTCCCCCTTTTTGCCTCTTGAAATTCTAAATACTAGTGCAGCGCCCGTTCTACTAGCCCACCTATCCCTCTCTGGATTGTCCTCTGCTGCTGGTTCTACTTGTTAACTCCCTGTGCCTCTCAAACAGAAATGGGCACGCCGCTCTCAAAGGTCTGACTCGTTGCTTTTTCACCTTCCTCCTGTTAAGTTATTCATAAACAGCTGTGGAGCACATCTGTTTGCCCATGAGTGAGATATCTGTTTCAAACAGGCTCTTGGATCCTAAAAGCATCGGCTCTCCTGTCTCGTCCGACTCCCAGAGCGACGCCTTCATCCAGGAGCTACACGTCCGCTCTTTGGTTTTAATGAACCAGTTGGAGATAAGGACCTTTTATTTAATACGACTCGTTAAAGATGACGTGCAGTGTTTGTCAGGAGGAGAGAGAGTCTCTCATCCTCTTCAGGTAACTAAAGGAACCACATGATAGAGGAAACGTAGATATTTAAGATGGTGGTATCGCACTTTAATCGATTAAAAACACCCTGTACATCCAGATGACACTGAGACACATTATCATGCTGCCTGAGTGGAGCATTAAAGCCCACAGAGACTCGGCAGCCTTCTCACCGGGTCTTTGTTGCAGCGGAAAGCAGATATTGATTAATTCAGCACAAAAGAAACATGGTGCCACAGAAGAAATGCAGCAAGAAAAACCAACAAAGAGGAAATCAGGAACAACCGGTGTCCGACGCACTCACCCACACGGCAAACTGACAGCCGGGCTAAGTACAGATGCCTTTTGATCGTTACCTTAAATCGACTTGTTTAGAATTGACGTATGAGCCTGTTCTGCTTTGTTCGAGGGAAGCTTCCATTCACCTTCTAAATCTCATACAGGAGTAAAACCAAGGATAGGTCCCAGCAAAGCTTCAGGTCCTGGCGTCAGAAACCAGCAGACAGAGGCAGCACATGAAGCAGAGACAGTGGGTGTGTTAGAAAACCTGGGGAAGTGCTGCAGATCAGCTGCTTGTTACCAGTACAGTCTGAGTCTTATCCTGCTGACAAACATGTATTTATAAAGCTCCTCTCACACACACAGGAACATTCAAGGTGCAGACAAAAAAATTCAATAATTTGGCTGAAGGCACTTGTGAATAAAAAAGCCTGAAAAAGCTGCTGGAGCACTTCAACATTTCCTCCAAAACATAACTGAATCTGAACTTTTCATTGGTGACGTACGTTATCAACACTTCATCTGCTGAAACACGTGTTTATAGATGCTTGTGGCAAACGTGACATTCAGAGCAAGGACATCAGCCTGTACACTGGTGCACGAACAACACAACAGCCTGTACACTGGTGCACGAACAACACAACAGCCTGTACACTGGTGCACGAACAACACAACAGCCTGTACACTGGTGCACGAACAACACAACAGCCTGTACACTGGTGCACGAACAACACAACAGCCTGTACACTGGTGCACGAACAACACAACAGCCTGTACACTGGTGCACGAACAACACAACAGCCTGTACACTGGTGCACGAACATGCAACACCCTGTACACTGGTGCACGAACAACACAACAGCCTGTACACTGGTGCACGAACAACACAACAGCCTGTACACTGGTGCACGAACAACACAACAGCCTGTACACTGGTGCACGAACAACACAACAGCCTGTACACTGGTGCACGAACAACACAACACCCTGTGCACTGGTGCACGAACAACACAACACCCTGTACACTGGTGCACGAACAACACAACAGCCTGTACACTGGTGCACGAAGTGCAAACCCATTCACCCTTTAGCTTCCTCCTCCTGTACATGTTGAATTCATTCCTGATATCAGCTCCAGTTCCTCTGTAAAACAATTATTTAAAGCTATTTGGAAAATGGACTCTAATAATAGTTTTTCTAGTCGTACTGATCAGTCAGTGTCACATTCGGCCGTTCATACTCTGCAGCACTTTTCAATTCAGCATGAGGACTTGAGGAGCCAGGGAATCGAACCACCGACCCTCTGGTTAGTGGACGACCCGCTGAGTCACAGCCACCTCCCTCAATCTGAGGCTGTGTGTTGTAGATTGTGTGATATTAGTAACTCTTGGACAAGCTGAAGGGATCTGGGTCTGTTCAGTTAAAAATACTTTATATTATATTATAATATGTTTCAAAGTCCACTGACCAAACAGTTTTATAATATTTATCTTTCATGCTTTATAATTTGTGAACGTAGGAGAATTTATCCTGTACATTGGAGATAGTGCTGCTGCAGAGACATAGTGTTCGAGATGTTACCCACAATCCTGTGCGTCATCTTCCATTCCTCTCTTTAATCAGCTCGAGCTGTCGACACTTGGTGCTCAGGCTGTAACTCAGTCCACCGCCCCCCTCCTCGCCATCACGTGCTCCCAGAGCAGAGCCATACGCCGAATATGAGAGTTATTGCAGTGATTGAATTCAAATAAGTTGAGATGAAGGTGGTCGTGATGGGACTTGTGATTCAATCTCTCAGTCGAGAGGTTCGGTTTTTTGGCGACATTTCAAATTCTACTTCTTCCCACTTTTCTTTTCCTCGTGTGAAGTGCGTCAGCTCGTCTCAATCACAATCATATTAACGTCTTAATGGGATCGATATCACGCGGCTGCAGTGATGGACGACATGCGGCTCAGAGTTTGAGGCGTCAACCATCAATTCTAACTTCAACTCTCTCTCCTCTCGTTTCCAGTCCTGCTCTGAACTAACAGAACGTCCAGAAGAGCACGTTAGAAAAGACGGATGAGATTTGGTTCAAACTCTCAAAGCTCGAGAAGAGTTTTCTCTGCTGGGTCGGACTTGGACCAGTGCTTCTCCCAGTGCTTCTCCCAGTGCTTCTCCCAGTGCTTCTCCCAGTGCTTCTGTTAGATTCCAGTTGGCCGTGAGCAGCAGAACCTTCTGGCCTCGACCTCATTACGCGCAGATGCCAGATGTCCTGCTCTGCGTTAGTTGCCACTATTTAAATGTTTAAGGGAATTTTTTGCAGAAAGTTTTTTGTTATTCATGAGTTATTAAATTTGCATGAAATCTAAATCTTATCATTTCACTTGCTCTGCTCCATATCAGGGCACATTAATAAACCTCTGCTCGACCCTTTCAGAGAAGTCACCGACACTTTCTGGGTCGGGGGGGGGCCTCTCTTTTTAGCATGTGACCCTCACAGAGAAAAAGGTTTTAAAAGTTTCTCACTCTCACAGGTGGTTCAGGTCTGTAATGAATCACCATGAACTCCGGTCTGTTGAAAACCTGGAGCTGAGAATTACCAACAAATCAAAAGACTTTGGATAAATGAATAGTAAATGAAGCTTAAAGGAAGATAATGATTCCAAAAGGTCGCTGCAGCCGTGATGACAGTTTTCAGTAATGTCATGGAGGTGACGATATAAGTTTAGGTTTCAGTTCATTAGAGATTTAAATGTCAGACGGAAAAGAACGAGCTGGAAGAATCGGTTCGTTTGAGGGAACCTTCATAACTGAACCTGTCTTCGTGGGTTTAAACGAATTCTGATGTGTCCGCCCCAATTGGTTTGGAAATCACCCAAGTGATCGGTATCATGTATTCGGCTGTGCGTGATTATTTAAAAGAGGGATTCCAGTACCTCTCCACCCTGGCCCTGTGTTTATAGACCTGTCTCGCTCCAGTTGATCGTCTCCGTCGGCAGCAGCGACGATTCGGTCTCATGAGGAAACTGTGACAGGAAGTGTTTCAACAATAAAAGGCTCAAATTGATATTCTATTGAGAGTCTGGCAACATCACACACACGTGTCACTCAACAAGACGCCCCGACGATGGAACTGAGATTCATTCAGACTCTGGAATGAGCCGTGTGTCTCAAACAGGCTCAACTGGTGCCGTGTATGTTCAGCTGGAGTTTCACACCAGACAGAGACGAGGATTCTCAGTGGATCCACTTTAAAAACCGCAGTTTGTCAAAGATCGGCCGATTGCAGGTGACAACAACAACAACAACAACAACAACAACAACCCCCCTAACGAAGCCCCACGCCGCCGTCCTTCTGCCAAGAGCTTCCTAATTATTGAGGTTCGGTTGAAGAGAGAAATGTCTGTCGTGTATCTATAGGGTTGATGTAGCCCCCAGGTCTTTTTGCCTGGAGGCCCCTGAAACACTCCTGAATGCAATATTCTTACATTTAAGTCAGAACTTAAAACCTCAAGTGGCAGAAAACAGACACAAACTAGAAGCCACATCTCCGCCAACGTCAAACACTCCCCTTAAATTCAATCAAGCCTCATAACCAAACCACCAGAACAGTACAGATCATGAAATCATTCCTCTGTTGAGTAAGAAAAGCTCAATATCCACGAGTTGTTCCTTGAGAAACTGGTGAAAATGTCAAGAAGTGCTCCACTTCTCATGTTTCCTTCAGGAGATGCACACGTACACAGGCAGGAGACTGGATTTGCTTTCTTCACTTCTCATCCAAGAGGCTTCTTCAGTTCTCACAGGGTTTTCCCCAGGAGGATTCAACCCCCTGCCTGTTAAACCACACGGCTCGAGACATATAGGTTCAGACCTGCTGAGGTTCAGAACCTGAAACCTCCCACTAGGCCTCTCGGATGAGATATGAAACGTCTTCAAGAAACAAATGCAAATCCAGTCGCCTGGAAATCTTCACAGATCTCCCTCAATGAAAAGAAATCCTGGATCCTTCCCGTCTGAATGCCCCATCCTCCCAGCAGCTATTGTGGGAAACCTTTGCTTAGTTCTAGCCGAAGATCGATGGGTGAGAACAAAACAAAAGGAGAATTTTCTCTCAAAGAATCACCTGAAGGTCATATTTTCATATAATGAAACAAAATGTCATGGCCAGGAAACGGAAAGAGGACAAGAGGAATGAGAGGAGAGGGCTGATAATAACTGTGACCTTTACACACAGAGAGCTGCTGTGATGTTCTTCGTTTGCTGTGGAGTTGAACTGGATGTGAATCTTTATGACATCGTTTGACTGAGTGTAACATCATCTGTCTTCTGAAATGAGAACTGCAGGTTTTGTTTCATGAATTCTAAAAGTCCTGTTTACTGAACCTCTTCTCGTCTGTCTTCTCTCGTGGGGGGGGACAGGTTGGGCATGGAGCACGACGGCCAAGGAAACCGCTGCGGGGATGAAACCACGATGGGCAGCGTGATGGCTCCACTGGTGCAGGCGGCCTTCCATCGATACCACTGGTCCATGTGCAGCGGGCAGGAGCTGAAGCGATACATCCAGTGAGTTCATGCACACGCAGCCGCGTGCACACACATCCAACTCTTTCACTCGGCTGCAACGGAATCGATCCCTGACACAGGATGTTCAGTGGAGCGGGAACCAAGCCCCTGACTGTATACGAGGCGACGGCAGTTTTCAATCAATGGCCCATACGTTGCACTGTGTTGTTCTTCGAGAGCAGCTCACAGCCAGTGGATCCCTCCCAGTGGAAAATCTATATGTAGTGTGGAAAGTGTAACAGCACAGTGATATTGTGGGGCCGCGCACGTGAGAGCTTCGGTTCTGAGAGCGAGGGGAAGCTGCTGCGGAGAAATGATTGATTGCTCACTTAGAGCTGAAGTCACATGATGAAGTCAGGTGCATTCACTGTAAGTCTGTGATGCCACTTCAACACTGGCAGATTGAATATAAACAGCAGAGATAAGTGTTAAAACCTGAATTCAATTAAATAGGAATTACCTGTATGGTTCATTCTGCCTTTTGTCAGCTTTTCAACTGAACATATTCAATTAGCGCAGCAACACAAAGCAGCCGACGTGTTCACCGTCTGCTGTCGACTCTGCTTCTGACCTTTTATTAAACGAATGAAATAAATTCAACAGATATTTCACAGCCGACGTCTTTTTTGTGGCTCCTACAAGGCTTTTTTTATTGAAATCATATTAGCTCCACTGACAATGTAAGTAATGTGAACTAATTACTTATTAAAAAGCAAACTCGCGTGGATGAGTCGCAGCCGCCGAGCTACCGAGCACCTGTTTACTCAAAGGTTATTCATACTAAACATATCTCGTGTCCGAATCGAACCAAATCCATAAATATGACTCTTTGGAAAGATGCACAAACCTTTTCTTTTCATTTCCTGTCAGCACGTACGACTGTCTCCTGGACGACCCCTTCAAACACGACTGGCCACAACTCCCCGAACTCCCCGGCATCAACTACTCGATGGACGAGCAGTGTCGCTTCGACTTCGGAGTGGGCTACAAGATCTGCACCTCGGTGAGTACAGGGGTTCCCGTGCAGCGGTGGGTTGCTGCACGGGGGCTCAGTCGTGAGAATCCCTGTTGAGCTTCGAGGAGAAAGACGTGCGGGAGATGGTTAATGAATCATATCGACAGACTTCTGATGTGTTTCAAACAAACATCTGCTTTCTTTACACAGTCTGTCATCTGCACCACTCTTCTTCTCCTTCTTCTCTGCTCAGATCACTACTGTCCCTGTTTTATCAAAGGAAGACGCCAATTAGAGACGAGATGTTTTAATACCAATAAAAAAGTTTCTCTTTCATCCTTCAAAGAAACTGGAAAAGTTCTATTTTCATCATTTCCTTTTTGTCACTGGTGACAGGTTTTAATATTTGATGGTTGATTCAATATTGAACAGAAGTAGGAAGTCTTTGATTTTTGATTGTAGTCGTTGTACAGAAAATGGTAAGCTCTTGACTTTAAATCAAGGTTGACATTTTCTTTAAAGGCATTTTGAGTTTCAGTGTCTCCCTGGTTCTCCGGCCTCGCCAGGGATGAATGAATCAATCAATCAATCAAATTTTATTTGTGTAGCCCATATTCACAAATCACAATTTGTCTCATAGGGCTTTAACATGGTGTGACATCCTCTGCCCTTAACCCTCAACAAGGCTTCACCGTCTCATTTAGGAGAGAATCAGGTCGGCTCCATCGGAGGCTTCTGTCTATCGCTCAGTTTACACACCGGGTGTTTGTCGCACTTCTCAGATTACTCCTGAGTGTTAGTTGTTTGGATTTGACTTGTTGTATCTTTCATAACTTTATAAATAGATTATAAACTTTATTCACTTTCCCTCGGGCAGCTCAGGGTTTTTTATAAAACTTCAGCAGATGCTTTATTCAGATGCATCACCAATGGTGGAAGAATAATAAAAAATCCTTACGTCAATATTGTATCAGAGCTTTGCATCAGAAGACTCTGTTCCCTGTAAAGGGTTAAAAACCCACGGAGAAGAATCACCATTAGCTTCAGCGTCTTTCAGCACATTTCTCTGGTTTCTCCTGCTGTGTTGTGGTCGGATCTCACGCCTCTTATTGGACCTGTTTCCTGACACAGCAGCAGCTGTTTTCAGTGAAACGACTCTGATATCACACTTTCTGCCCCGACACCAAACCACCGGCTGACAGACGGGCTCACACACTGGAGCTTATCGCAGCTTAAGAGCCACATATACATACATCTCCCATAGGAGTTAGTGAAGCATAAAACAAAGAGAGCGGATATTCAGCTCTCATTAATCAGCGGCTGAGAGACAAGACTTCAATCCAAGAGAATTCATCATTCTTTTATTCTGCCGTGTGGCTAAAAATCTAATATTCAGCCGATAGCAGCCGTCTTCACCCTGAGGGATCTTCACGTGTCCGATCCGAAGAGTTGTTAACAACTCGAGTGTGAATCAATAACTGATTGATTCACACTCGAGTTGAAACAGAGGATTAGTGTAAAGATCTCAAAGCAAAACAAGAATGTTTAAACTCCGTTAATGAGCAGATCGAGTGGAACGGGGCAGATCTAGAATCAGTGTTTCACTCTCAGCTCCACTGGAGACTCACTTGTTCGTGTGATGCAACTTTCTGTGAGCGTTCGAGCTGTGAGAGACACTTCAAGCAGCTTCACACATATTTAGACGTGGACTCTGGAGCATGTCAGCACAGTGGGGGGTCCAGCCTTTCTCTGGACTTTGCCGTTCACATATCAGCGTTAACAACAAGACATAATGTCAGTGGTTCATCCTTCTGCTTTCATATAATATTTATATCAGATTCTGCTCTTTCCTGTGAGTCAGAGACCAGCAGCAGCAGATCAGGGAGGAAGTCACGGTGTCGCAGCCGTCATCTCTGACTGACTGTTCAGATTTCACGAGTGGAAATCACACGACTCACTTTGAATATGAGTGTGGGCAAATTCAACCAATGGCAGGAGATTTAAAAACCTCTCTGCAGTTGAGGTGCTCTTAGTTCAGACCCGTTTCAACCAGGAACCTGACGAGGACGTCTTCTTGGATTTTATGGAGCAGAAATCAATTACGTCTCGGATCCCGTGCGGTGCTCCTCCCTCAAATCTTGATAACACTGCAGCAGAGACTGAAGCCTGTGACACAGCAGCACTGGTCCCCCCAGCTTCCTGCTGTAAATGTCCCATCTGCAAAAACAAGACACTTTTAAAAAACGTGCACCAACACCCTGCAGCACCGGGCCCACGCAAAGCTGGATAAGGTTGCAATTTCTCATGATTAAAGCAAAAAGGATACAGCTTCAGATTTCATTAGAACTCAACTCAATCCGGACTGAAAGGTCGTCACACCGTAGATACGAGTCTGTTTATGTTCGTCAGTACATCCAATTCAATATTCCTCCCTTACAGACTTTGTGATGATGTAGTCTGATGAGCGTTGAGGATCCACCTCAACGAGGGAAACAGCCGGTGGCACCGCACAACCTGGTTCCTATTCAACGCTTTGTGTGTGTGTTGGGTTTTCAGATGAAAGCTGGACTGGAGACAGGCGTGTTTTTTAAATACAAAACATGTTTCAGGGAATGAATGAGGTGGCAGAATGAGTCCATTAGTGACCCACCGGTCCCGTGTCCAGAGTCCAGGTCCAATTACCGGGAAGGTCAGGCGGGGGAGCAGGCAGGCGTCCAATCACACGAGTCGGCTGAGTGTGTGGGGTGGAAGGTCAGAGCTCTGATAGATGCTCCTGGAGAATGTTCTTCTCACACAGGAGGATTCAAAGCATGCACACAACATGATGATTGTAGCGCTGCTTTAATATTTATCTCCACATGATTAAAACCCAGCTACAGATGAATATGCTGAGCTCAGACGGCTCCCTGCAGATAAGACGTATCACACATGAGACACAGCTCACGAGCTCTTTACGTTCAGTCTGTGACCTCCAGGCACAACAGACCTGCTTGTCTCCCTAAATGCATTCGGAACATAAGGAACAAAGTCATAAGGAACAAAGTCAAACAGATGTGAATCATGTGGAAGTCACTTCCTGGATGAGGCTGAACCGTTAACATGGGAACATGGTATCAGTGAACTGTTGAAGTTAATACAATAGAGTCTGAGAAGCAGAACGTCTGACCACGATCAGGAGGAGGGTTCACGTGGAGTTCAGAGCAGAGGTTGGTGTTCAGGAGCAGCGTCAGAGGGAACGAGTCTGAAGCACCATTCAAATACAACACTCCAGAACCCATTCTTCTCAATGGGCTGCGGCGTGCAAGGGCGTCTTTTCATTCATCGAGCAGAGAACAGGCACCGGGTGTTGAATCACGCTGAGAAAAACACGTGCAATAGACGCTTTGCTTCTAGGCACCGAATGTGAAACGAAGTCTGAGTTACAATCATACGACGTGAGTCCAGGTTTGTATCCAGACCTCAGGAGGAAAGTGGGCATGTCAGGTGTGTGATCACAGGTAGAGACTGAGTCTGTCGTCCTCTGTGGGCGACCGAGCAGACAGGTGCTTTACATACAGCAGGACTCAAACCCCGTCTCCTCCGTCTCCATGTTAACAGACGGGACATGGAGGGTGAACGAGCACAGACCGAGCAGACAGGTGCTTTACATACAGCAGGACTCCGTCCCCGTCTCCTCCGTCTCCATGTTAACAGACGGGACATGGAGGGTGAACGAGCACAGATGCCCAGAGCTGACTCGGATTAATGTGAATTCTGGATTAGAGTCCGTGGACTATTTGTGTCTACACGTGCTTTTTGTTTTTTGTTTGAGAAAAAGTTATTGAATCCATCGAATTGTCTCTCGTGCGCCTCAGTGAACGAAGATCCACTCGACCGAGCAGTTAAACACTCGGCAGACGTGTTCACACAGTTAATTAATCTCTGCAGGGTCTAAATACTAAAGTGTTTTTACTTCTTTCAACTCTAAATAAATAAATATCGGACAAAGGAAGCAGCGCTAATTGTTTCATATTCCACTGCTCAGGTAAACAGTGGCTCTTACTGAAGGAACCACAGGTCAGTGACAGCCCACTGACGACCGCAGGTCCGTCTTCATCTGATCGATCACCTCCAGGGAAAATACCTCAATGGTGCCTCTTGGTTCTAGTCAGGAGCATAAACAGCTGCGTTGTGAATTAACTGCAGATGTGAGAGACGTTCAGACAGAAGCGAGTCGGCCAGAGGAGGAAGGGACGTGACGACCTGAGAGACACATCTCAACCGGTTGGGAGGAACGGCTCTTGGAAGTAATCGAAACCTCTTTGTGAATCAAGCTCGGAGGCAAATTTCTGAATCCTCTCTCAAGTTCCTCTGATTCCGTATGAGGTCATAAATAAATAAATGCAGGAGTAAATAATTAAATAAATGTAGGAATGCAGAACTAAATGCATAAATAACCTTTTTTCTCACCGAAATGTAATAATTGTCATTTATTTATGTCTTAATTATTTATTCCTGCATTTATTTATTTATTACAAATAAACTGTTCCCATAGAGAAACCTTTTAAATCCACTCGAAGCTCGAAACACTTGTAAACAGTGATTTCGTCAGCAGGGCGATGTTGAGGAGCGGGACTGGAGAACATCTGTCAGACTGGAGAACATCTTTTCTTTCTTTTATTTCTATCAAACTCCATTTTCTAGTTTTTCTTTCCTATCGTGTGTTGTGTTGTGTTGTGTTGTGTTGTGTTGTGTTGTGTTGTGTTGTGTTGTGTTGTGTTCAACCTGGACAAAACATTTCTTTAACAATGAAGCATTGTGAGTTGAACACTAACTAACTGTTACTATGGCAGCTTGAGCCATTCTTTGGAATCTCATGGGGAATCTCATAATAAAGAACTTCATTGTAAAGTACTTATAACAAACATGTTTCCCAACATCACCACAGCAGCTTCTGCATTTAGAGAGTTTAATCCTGCAGGGTTTATATACACGTCCCTGCTGATTGAGTCACTGTCTACGTGGATGGTGAAAACGTTATGGACGAGAGAGACGAAGCGAGCAGGAGGAAACTGCAAACAGCTCAGAGAGGAATCAACAGAAACATTTACTTAACGATTGTGTCGCTATGAGAACGGAGCGTTTTGGTTAGTTCATTATCAAACTGTGCCGGGACGCATTAGAACGTGTCCGGCTGCCGCAGTCTGGAGAATTACTGTGAAACAACGATCATATGTCTCATTCAAAGCTTCATAAACCACAACACTGAAGATAAAATATTCATAGTGTAAAACTTTACTGCTGCAATTCTTCCTAAAGCACTGACACAAATCTGAGTCTGTTTCCTGGAGGTTGTTTAAAGAGATCGTTTTCCAAACCGAGTCCATCTCCTCCTCTCGGCCTTCGGCTTGTTTCTCTCTTTCACTTTCTCTATCTTCCTCTGCTCTGTGTTTCAGTTCCGCACATTCGACCCGTGTAAACAGCTGTGGTGCAGTCACCCGGACAACCCGTACTTCTGCAAAACCAAGAAGGGCCCGCCGCTCGACGGGACGGAGTGCAACCCCGGGAAAGTGAGTTTGTCTGTTACACACACGATGCTACGTGGACAAAAGTATGTGGACACCCGGAAAACAACAGCAAGATGCACCAGAGTGTGAACATCTGGGTTTAGTCTCCATCATCTTTAGTAACTAATTCTGATAATCAGATTCCATAACCCCATGTTTCATTAGTCAGCATCAATATAACCCACATATGATAGTTGATCCTCAATCTGCTGCTTTTAAAAACCTCCTCTGAAGGAGAAGGCTTTCTTTGAGCCTGCAGGAGTTAGCTCCCGTTCAGCCACACGATGGATCGGTGATGTCCGCCGCTGGGTGAGAAGCTCTGGCTCCCGGTCGGTGTTCAGATTCCTCCCCGAGGTGCTGGACGGGGCCGAGGTCACAGCTCTGCAGGCCACTCAACTTTTCCACCCCACACTGGGGAGAGAGGATTTCTTTCAGGACCCGGAGTGGGCCCTCCCCAAGCTGTTGACACAAAGTTGGAAGCACACTATTGTCTAAAATAACATTGTATTATGTAAAATTAAAAATTCCCTTAACTGGAAATGAGGCACGTTGCCCGAAGCTTAAAAAACAGCCTCACCATAGACGGTCTTTTCCACATTCTCTTGGCCATGTAGTCTCTTCACATTTTTTCCCAGTATTATCATTCGCTGGATCCAGAAAGGAGGCTTTTGTGTTTGGCTCACGTCTCTTCCTCCTCCGACCCTGTCGTCCTCTGCAGTGGTGCTACAAAGGTCACTGCATGTGGAAGAACCCGAATCAGGTCAAGCAGGACGGGGCCTGGGTCTCCTGGAGCAAGTATGGCTCCTGCTCGCGCTCCTGCGGCACCGGCGTTCGCTTCCGGACGCGTCTCTGCACCAACCCAGCGTAAGTGACCCACACAACTGAGACAAACACAATGGGAATAAGAGTATATTTCTTTTTCTAGCTGTCCACAGCCTTGACTGATTCCTGCAGAACACTTGGAATTCATCACAGGCTGTGATGAGAGAAGGAAAAAGACACACACACTGGGAAAGTTCTTGTTGTTCTGATAAACAAAGTCATTCTTCTCCCTTGTCAGAACGCTGGCACCTGCATGACACGTAATCCGGTGCCAGCAGTTTGGCTGCAGATGTGAGTGAGACTGCTGTGAGCTCCCGTCTCTCTAGCTCCCGTCCCCCAGATGTCTCTCTGCAGACCCCTGAGACGTCTCTCATGTCGATCAGACTGCACACGACTCCTTCATGAGTCACACAAACTGTTTCACAACTGATTCTCCAAATAATGCTGAAAAGAAAAACCCTGTTAACAGGCTTTAATGTGTGGAAATGGTGGAGTTCTCTTTCCTCTTTGTATAAAAGGTGACACCTAACTTCCCGTGCAGCTTTCAGAAACCTCAGGATACTGATGCCCTTTTACTCCCGTGCCACTGAGAGCAGGATGTCAGTCTCTCCTCAGCAGAACGTAGGGCGCTCCGGCAGGCGGTGAAACAAAAGGCGTCGTCATGGATACATCCCACTCTTAGCACAGACATTTAAACTCTCCTCCGATCCGTGACCTCGGTGATCTCCACGTCTCAGCTCCGTGTCAGTATCTCTTCTGTCGGCGCCGCCCATTCTCGCACAAGGTCGACCTGGTAAAACCACGTGTAAATCATTTCTATGTTCTGCACGTGCAGCCCCTTCGAATCAGTCCACTTCACCCCTATTCAATACAATATACATATATATGAATATGTATTAACGTTACCCAACCTTCACTGAATACATTGTGTAGCTGCTTCTTGCTCTGGACGACCCCTGAAGATGCTCACATCCCTGTTGGTCAAATGATTACATGTTGAATCTGATCGAATTAAGCTCATTCTAATCCATAAGGTTTGAGGGTTCAGATAAATACCGTGAATACACCATAGAAAAGAACATGTGCTGGATGTAATATTCACGTTTAATGGCAGCGATGCTCAATTATCTTTGTAAACCTTGACGAACAATATCCTCATTATGCTGTTTTTCTTTTTAAATCAAAAGGAGACGACCTTCGAGAGACTGAAGCAGGTTTCATAATAGTGATGTGTTTTCCTGTCCTTGGTTATAAAGAAACGTTCGCTGTCTGATTAGCTCCCCTGACGTTTGTCCGTCTCCTCCCCCCCCCCCAGGCCGTCCAACGGGGGCCAGGACTGTCCCGGGGTGAACTACGAGTATCAGCTGTGCAACAGCGACGACTGCCCCAAGCACTTCGAGGACTTCCGGGCTCAGCAGTGCCAGCTCCGCAACTCCCACTTCGAGTTCCAGAGCGCCAAGCACCACTGGCTGCCCTACGAGCACCCGGACGGTAAGACAGTCCTTAACCGCATCGCGTGGCTGCTTCTGGTCCTTTGTGCCGAACAGGAGCAATGAAAGCTGACAGAGGATCAAGGTGTTTCTACTTTCACACTTTCCACCTACTTCTCTTCACAGTTGGTCTTTTCAAGTGTGTGTCTGGTTTTTCTTTTGCCGTCTGTAGTTCTTGAGTTCTTTTCCTTCTGACCAATTCTCTCCATCTCTGCCAGTTTGAAGAGTTTAAAGCCATAAATGAGCCCTTTTGATAAAAGGTGGTGGATCTCTTCTGTGCAGACGCTGAGCCCGTATCCCATTTCCAACTCCGCTCTTTATCACATAGCTTTTATCTGGCCTCGCTCCATGGAGCTTGTTTGCCACGTATTGCAGCTAAATTGGTCTGGGTTTTGAAAGTCACTCATGTGAAGATATAAAAGTAAGAAATCCTGCTGAGAGCCTGCAGGGTCGGCGACTCTCTGACAATAAGCTCCAACGCTCAAAAGAAAGTTCATGAGCTTTTATTCAGGGGTCTTTGAACAAATGAGATATAAGAGGTTTTTTATTTTTATCTTTCTCATGTCAATTTGAACGATTAAAGTTAAGAGGGTCAACGACTCATTTTTCATCATATTCACACTTTGAGTTTAGCTGCATGAACTGTGTGTCCCCTGTTTTTACCTCTTTACCTCTCGTTTGGTGATTTGTCTTTACCAAGCACCGGTGTGTTCACCAGTTTAAAAGTTGTGTTAGCTTCTCTCGGACCCAGCAGCAGAGCTCACGGCCGGTAGAAACATTCAGGTCCTGCTTGTTCTCGTGCTGCAGAGAACGTCCATGTTCCAGGGTGTTGCCTGAACCCATTAATATGATCTACTGATTCTCTCCTGTAGCCAACAAGCGGTGCCACTTGTACTGTCAGTCCAAGGAGAGCTCGGACGTGGCGTACATGAAGCAGCTGGTGCATGATGGGACACGCTGCTCCTACAAGGATGCCTACAGTATCTGTGTGCGTGGAGAATGTGTGGTGAGTGTTTCATTTACACGTTTCTCACCAGATTAACAGCTGCATTGGATATAATTATGCATGTAAGTGTCCAGGGGCTGTTTCAGATTTTGAAAGCTTTGAGGGAACGTTATTAAATTACACGGTGAGATGTTGCTGAACCGCACGGTCAGCACCGGGCTCAGCTCTGAACACGCTGTGATTACTCGCCCACTGCTGTTTAAGGAGCAGGATTTCTCATAAAGCAGCTTCATTAAAACATTACTGACAGTGTGTCCTCGTTCCCCCTGAGTCAGAGCAGCAACACACAGCCGGGCTGCCGCCGCTCAGGGCGACACTCTGGATACGATGAGTAACACAGTGTGAAAATTATAATCTAAATATATGAAAGACAAAACATTTGAAGAAGAGGAATGAGGAAACACGTCCTGTGCACAAAAAAGGAAATGAATCCCCCAAAAACGTCCAAGCACACTCAGTCAATCCATCAAATTATTTGTATAGCCCTTAAATACTGAAGCACACTAGAGGATAATCCGGCTATTTCCAATCTAGAGTGTCCAAGTTTCCAGAATCACCATTTAGAAGAAAACCAAGTGTGTGTGGTTCTCCGTCTCGACTGGATCTTCCTCTGTGTGGGCTCTGAAGATTAAACATTAACAATAGTTTACATCTCTCGCTTATTTCACACAAATATCCTTCTGTGAAAAGTATCTGGTTTGACTCTCTTCAAATCCTCAGAAAAGTCAGGTCCTCTCTCTTCTCCCTTTGTCTCCGTTCTGCAGAAAGTCGGCTGCGACAGAGAAATTGGCTCAATCAAGGTCGAGGACAAATGCGGCGTTTGTGGTGGAGACAACTCCCACTGCCGCACGGTCAAAGGATCGTTCACCAGGACGCCGAAGAAAGCCGGTAAGAATCCACTGAAACCACCACGACCACAGCATCCGCTCACAGAATCCATCTAGAAAGAATCGACATGTTTCCATGAACGATTCGTCCCAGTGTCAGACCTGCATGTTTCTGACTGAATGATAAACGTGACCTCTTCCTCCTCCGCTCCTTGTTTTCATCTCAGGAGGATACAAGTGTTGGAAATATCTTGGGGTCGAATGTCTTGCATTAAAATACGTGCTTTTCATTTGAAGGAAATTAGATGTGAAGTGCGGTTCTTCACGGCCTCCGCAGCGTTAGTGAAAGCAGTCGATCCTTAAAGCTCCGATTCAAACAGCAAAGTGGCTTCTGTTTAAAACACATCTTAATAAGCAGATGGATTCGACCCATGTTCATTAAAATACACTTTAACGTTTCATTTGGGCCTTTCCCTGGCTCTTATTTGATTTACCATCTGAACGCTAACATCACCCGGTGATTCACACGCACAGCAGCAGGACCACGAGTGAATCCTGACAACTGAGAAAAGATGCTGGTGATCATTTGTCCACAGGAGGTGGATAAAGCAAATGGCCCTTTTATGATTTGGTTTAATAGAAAACTGAATAAAGAGTGAATATTAATATGAATGCACCAGCAGTTGCAGAACTCAAGGCTGCAGATGATGTCCTGCCTTTGTACCGTTTCTCCGTGCTCTCACTCCACTGCAGACTTACTCTGAGCAGGTTGTGAGTTTAGCTCGAAGACTTATCCTTGATTCTGGAAATATGAGACTGAAGCTATTGAGCCCTGAGGAGATTTCTTGTTTTTTCTCTCGTGTGTGGATGCAGTTGGTACAGAACTGTGTATTTATACTGTTTATGAGTATTCTGGGTCTTTGTGGTCACAGAAACACACGAATAAGTTAAAACACAAACAAGAGAACGGCTCCTCACACTCTCACATTTGCATCTTAGTTGGTTTTTGCCAGTTTCAGACTATTGTAGGTTTTCAGTGCTAACGTTGAAATGATTAATCCTTTAAAATCAGATGCATAACACACACACACGTGCACTTTCACTCTGCAGAGAAGCGCTCTTCCTTATAACCTGGTGAATCTTCTAATATCCAGCTGTCATGTTTTTAACCTGGATTTTAGAGGTCGGTTTCTTGCCTGTCACACATAAAACCTTCCCATGAATAAAAACTATCTGTGTCTGGCACAGCGACCTGGTCTTCCTCTGTTAAACTGGCTAAAGTGGAACTAAATGCATTAAATGCATCGGCACCGTGCACTTTGGAACGTGCACTGAGTTTTTCACAGTGCAGCCCTGAGGCTTCGTCTATACAGCTTCTCATTTGAAAACTGCATGTTTTTGCAGTCGTGTTGTACATTTTTATTTCAGCTGATTGTTTTCAGACCAAAGAAACTGAGTGTGATGGAGATTCGTTTTCAGTTTTTTTGACATAATTTCATATCTGTAATTGAAATTTGGAAAAAGGTTGACGGCAAATTGAATTTAAGTAAATGTGCAGCTGTGGCCATAAATACTTGCAGGTACGATGTATTGAGTACTAAGCAGTAATATTAATCCTGAATATTATTATTATTATTATTATTCTAAATGAATAAAGCAGCCCTACTGGCATCAGCTCGTCGAGGAGTTAATGAAACTGCAGATCTGAGTCGTGTCTGTTCGCTCTCAGATCCACAGATAGTGAACGAGTCCGAGGGGACGGAGCCCGGAGACCCGGGGCCGGCGCTCCAGGCCGTCGCATTCATTTGGATTCATCACTTTCCTAATGAGCAGAGAAATGATTGAGATAAACTTTCATTTATTTGTTAATGTGTTTTGTTGTTTGAATCAAATAGCATCGGTTCCCTCGCTGTTTACGCTGCTAACCCTTTATCCCAACTTCTTTAATTAAAGCCCTTCAGGTTATCTCGAACACGCACACACACACGTGCACTTTAAATTGGTCCAATATAAAACTCCTCCTCTGTGCGGTGTGAAGCATAATGAGTGTGAGTTCAGTGGTGGATTTATCTTTTTGTTAACCACCAGCATGAGCGGCCGAACTCACGAGTGACCGCACATCCTCTGGAAGGTTTTCCTGATGCCTCCTCAAACCTGACGCAAGCCTCATCTGTCATGAATCATTTATCGTCCAGTTTTCAGCCGAGGGGGGAAATGATGTGAAAAAGTCAATCGAGGGCTTCTGAGAAATATGAAAATGAAGATTTCTAAGAGCTCGGACACGATTGCTTCATCAAACCATCTCAGGACGTTCTCTGTTGAAACTGTGGTCGTCTCCTCTCGCTCTCATTTAACCACCCACCTTTCTTTAACAGGAAAACAGTTAAGCAAGAGAGCCCAAAAAGAAACCCCTTTGTTGGAAAACACAATATGCAAGTATCCAGCGCCACTGAATCCCTTTCTGTGCAGCTTGTAGTGCAGATGGCTGCCTAACGCTGTAGACACGTAGAGACCTGAGTGATACAAGCCGACGTTTCCTCTGCTCCTTGTTACTAATGAAGTGTCTGTGTAGGTCTGAATCGGCTGTAGTGACTATCACAGGCTCGTTGTACAGTCACGTCTCTCAGAGCTCTGTATACAAATACCTGTGTGTGGTCGTCTCATGTGAATGTGTCTCTCGAGCTTCAGCAGCCTAACAAACTAACTTTAAAGTCTTTGTTCGGATCCGAGTGTCACGTTAAACAACCCTGCAGACCGTTGGAGGCAATCTAGGACGTGGTCGGTCGTCTAGCAGCTGATTGATTGAACCCAAACGAGCCCCTTCGCTCGAGGGGTCCATTTACACATCCAGCTTGCGAGCAGCGTTTTCTATCAGGCCAGAAAAGAAACTCAAATTGCGATACCGTTCGAGCGCCTGTTGTTTCTGAAATTGCCTGCCGTCAGAGTGCCTTGTCTCAGAGGGGAGGGGGCATCTTCTGCCATGGCAGGATGTCTGTAACAAACTGTAGAGGGAGCGGTGCTCGCCGCTCTGCCCCCTCGCCTGCCCCCTCGCCTGGACCCTCTGACAGTGTGCTAGTTCAATTCTTAATCACGTTAGAGGCGGCGCCGGCGATCCATCGACCCAGAGTGTCGGACCTGCCCCTCAAATCTAATGGCATATTTTGCATGGCTGCAGTTCAGTCCTGGTGATTATTCAAGTGCTCTCTGCCAGCGGAGAATAGTTTGCCTCCTCCTCCTCCTCCTCCTCCTCCTCCTCCTCCTCGATGAGATATGCCTCCATCTTAGGTGACGGTTCTGCAGGGAAAAAGAGAGAGAGTGGAAATGGAGCGGAGAAACTGCCTGTGACACTAACTGATTCATTTTATTTTGAAGGGAAGACCAGAGGAGCCTTCTCTTTGCCCAAAGGAGCACGAAATGTGTTTTTAAATGAAACCGAAGACTCTAGAAATGTGCTGGGTGAGTCTCAAGAGGTTTGTAAGTGGTGGACATCCGTGACAGAAGGCGACTCTGCTGCCCCTGTAGTCTGAACACCTATTGAAACACGGCTGAAGGTTCTTGTCATGATTTCATCCCGTCTGCACATCGACACTGTGAACGGCAGATGGATAAAAATAAACCTCTCACGCCTGTTTCAATAAAAAAGCTTTTTCCTTGGCGAGAGAGAGAAGTGGCTTCTCCTGTTCCTCTCCAGCTCCTTCCAACATCTTCGTAGAGCAAAGTGAACGCAGCTTCTGAAAGACGCGCGATGTCCACCTCTGCAAACACACGGTTTATTTCTGTACCTGCTGAACTTACCTGTCTCTGTCTTATCTTCTCTAACCCCCCCCCCCCTTCTGCTTCTGCTGCTGCTACAACACTTGGCAAAGGCTACCTTAAGATGTTTCTCATTCCTCCTGGAGCTAGACATGTGATCATCCAAGAAAGTGAGGCCTCCCCTCAAATTCTTGGTAAGTGTGACTTCACGACACCAACACATGTGGTTACACCAGAGGATTCCTGGAAATATCTCCTCACCTGTAGTGTCGCATCAGAAATAACAGACTTCACACAGTTTATTCCACTAGTTAGTCACTTTCCAGGCTGACGAGATGAGTCTTCGCTGCTCATTCATCATTCATCAGTACAATCTAACCCGGAGATTGATCTAGATTTATGTGATGAGGTGAATTGAGTTTTGCATTTAGAGGGAACATGGAATAAATGAAAGTATCTTCCTATTCAACACGGACCATTTAGAAACAGAAGCACAGAGTCAGAGGAGAAAACGTTTAAACACTGATCTGAGAACATGTTTAGGTTCATGTCGAGCAGAGCGAGCAGCCACAGGAGTTGTGTCAGAACTAATGAGACTGTTCCTCAGAGGGGGGTGGGATTAAACGGAGGGTTTTCAGCCCGAGAGCCGGATTTATCGACTTTACATTCAGAGTTTGTAATGTTCAAATACTCAAATATACCTGCTTGTGCTCAGATCTCCTGCACTCCAGCTTCAGCTCTCCTCCTCTCGGAGCGCTGGAGACCTGAGCACAAGCAGGTTTATTCGAGTGCGAGCGGTGAGTGAAATCAAGTCCTGCTCTTTATCTGTAAGACCTCCGTCTTTAATAAAGAGAGGAAAAACACTTTGGTGTTTGAATTGGAATAAACCGTTCTCGTTTAATTGATATATAGTCGATAATATAACATAAACTGTGAAGAATGATCCTCACAATATCCCAGCGTGTGTCTTCATATCTTCAAATTGCTCATTTGATCCCAAGAGAGAATATTCTGATGAGGAGAAGCAGCAAAGCTCTGATCTGAGCATCAATGTTTGAATTCAATTATTATTCAATCCATCATTCAGTTCGATTATTCAGTTCAATGAAATGGTTTGTAATGGATTTAGAAGGCGCCACACAAAATGACGAAGGCCTCATTTAGATCTCAGTGCTGTTTGTGATTAATATACAACGACTTGTCAGTTAATCTGATGCTAATTTTAAAAATTAAAAAACATCAGCGTGCATCTAAGTTCAGATAAACACCTGAGAGAACTTCAGCAGGTCAGCGTCCATCTCCTCAGCCGGAGGCAGCACAGTTATTCAACGAGCTCAGCACGATGAACATTTACTCTTCAGTCTCTGATCTAATGAGACGAGAAGCTGAAAGTCCAACGTCTCCAGCATAACAAGAGCCGGGTGATAGATAATCAGTGTTACACTGTTTCAAAGCCATAAGCATGATGTGAAGAACGTGAAAATATAAAACATGAAAGGAGTTCTTTCATCAAAAAGAGAAATGGTAGAAAAACACACGTGCTGCTGTGAGATCATCAGTAGTTCAGTGTGAAGACTCCAGAGGATCAGATCCGTTCTCTCAGGATCAGATGGACCTGAGTTCGAGGTTCATATGATTTTGCAATAAAGCGATGATGATAAAGTCTGAAGATCCAAAAACTGATGCAGTCTCGGCTCCGAGTTGCTTCATCTGACCTCAAGAGTTCAGTGAATTTTAACCTCAGAAAAGATTAAGACATTTTTGATTTGTTTCCTCGGGACAGAACTCATTGTTGAACATTAGTATAAAATTACCAAATATGCTGGAGTCAGCGAGAATGCAAATTTACATCTGTCGTCCCAAAGCAGGAAAGAACAACCACCGACAAAACAGAAACTTTCCCCCTGAGAAGTTTGAGTCACAGTCGACGTACTTCTTCGTGTTTCTGTGGCGTCTTCTTTGTCGTTAATTAACCATTGTTATGACATTTTAATGAGACTATTCTTATCGTTGTTTCCTGAGAGGATCGTGATCGGTTAAAGAAACCCAATCAAACCAGAGAGCCTCTTTCCCCCTATAGCAGAATAATAATAGCTGGAGATGGATCTATGAGAGACGGCGTTAATCCAGCGTTAATCCACCGACTAATTGTAATGACGCTCTCCATTCCATTTTCATACACGATGCATAAATCAAACATTCAGGGAGATGTTTCAAAGCCTCGTTCTGACGTGTTGACCTCCACTGATTACAGAGGGGGGGGTCAGCACCGAGCAGCTAGAGGGGATTCTTCCTGATGAAGCTGAAGAGCACCAGCGACTATAATCAGCCAGAGAGAATCAATCACAGACTCTCACCTGAGATTCCAGTCTGGATCCGTGTCTGCAGCAGAGACACTGATTTTTTAAAATTAATTTCTGGGCCTAATGTACAGATGTGCACAGCTGTTCTAACAGAGGCTGTTGTACAAACAGGATTTCCTGGGCTTTCAGTCTCTTGCCAATGAATATTAACACAAATAACCTGAAACATTTAATGTCGTTTAATCAAAACTGATGTATTTTCTCCGTTAAACCTTTGAATTGGAAGAAAAAGCAAAAAAGAGCAAACCATATAATTTCAGGACGTCATTTGCCCGTGCAGCACAAACCTACAAACAGAATCCCAGTGGAGGAATAAATTAGTTTTGATGTGTCGACACTGATGTTCAGGTTTGGTTCGGTTTAGGAGAAGCTGAATTAAAATAGGTCCTCTGCTGTCGTCAGGGAGAGAACGAAGCAAACAATCATGAACTCAACAGACACGATTTTCTGTAGTTAGTGTTTCTCTAAAGAAGAAGCAGCAGAAAAGTTCTGGAAAATATCCTGAGCAACTGACTCGGACTTCTTTATTCTCACATAACCTCTCAGGGAGAAGTCCAGACGTCAGTGCAGCTCTGAAATCAGCTCTTATGTCTCCATTAGTAAGACATTAGTGCAGATCCAACAGTCCCTGGGAGGACGACCCTGCAGTTTCCATTCAGCTGCAGTGGCCGGGGATGTAGAGCTAAGTGAGAGGGTCAGTGTGAAAGGTAGAGACTCCTCTGTGACTCTGTGCTTCCAGACACAAAAACCTCAATACACCTACGAGACGTGATTCCACTTACCGTGATCGCAGCCTGCAGCGGTGAACGAGTCAGATCTCTCTCCCCTGCAGGAAGGTGAGAGCGAGGTGACAGAAGTCAGGTTAACAGCTTCTGTAAACATCTCGTCTGCACATCTGCCTTTTCATGAAGCTTCTCCCCTCGAGAACACTTCAGCAGCTTACGCTTGAAAAGGGCTCTGACTCGTGGCTCTGACTCGTGGCTTCAGTAGTTCAGCTGCTGTAGTTCCCACAGTCGCTGTCTGACGTGTTGCTGATGGATCCCAGTGAAGACGATTCTCTGACTTCTGTTTCCATCGTTAGTTTGCTGCTGTTAGTTCTGCATTTCTCTCAATATTGTTTCCAGCTTAGTTAACCCTCTGTTTTCTTATGTATATTCATGATGTTAAAACTCGACATGAGTCTGAGTGTTGAGCTAAAGTCAGAGAGGACAGAAGACAAAACCCTGTTTGTCTGATAAAAGGTCTTCACTAGTGATGAGAGCAGCTTCATGGTGACTATCGTCCCTCTTCATCTGAGACCTTGTTTACTAGTATATCAACTGAGGAGCAGCAGAACGTCTTAAAATGACAATTTAATGTTTCGATGGTCAACAAGTGGCCACAAATCTCACACGAGCCTAAAATCAACATTGATCTAAGATCAGAATCTATAAAAATCTAAACTCCTGAATCCCATCAGTCTTATAATCAAGCCAGTGATTCACGGTGCTTCTCTTTCTCAGCTGTCACTCAGCAGAACGCAGACTCAGTGTGAGAGACAGGAACAAGAGTCATTATGAAAGAGCAGCTTTTAATTAATTGTTATTCATTTTCCTCCGAGCGGCTGGAAGACACAAAATAAGAGAAAGTTAATGACTTCGTTTTCTGGCAGCGTGAATCAGTTTGAATCTTCTGTGAGTCGCTCTTCAGAAAGAGTTTCTTCTCTCGGTGAACAGCACAGAGACGCTGGTCACTGGTGGAGATTCTCACTTTGTGTCGCACGTAACAAACGACTGGTTACAGCCATCAAGAACCAGGCGACGGGGCACTACATCCTCAACGGGAAAGGAGAGGATGTGAAGTCCAGGAGCTTCATCGACCTGGGGGTGGAGTGGCATTACATCATCGAGGAGGACGTGGAGACCCTGCACACCGACGGACCTCTGCACGACCCCGTGGTGGTTCTGGTAAGACACACAACTCCTGCTCTACACACAACAACTAGTGTTGTTTCAAGATGATGCTTGTTTGAACACTTTGTGAACGTCAGCCCAGTTCAGCCCGAGAGTCAAACCACGTTTTAATCCACTTGTTATCGTGGATCAGTGAATGTCAGAGGAGATTGAAATCAAACCGTCACTGAGGAGTTTAACAGACTCGAGGAACTTCGGGGAGCAGATTCCCCGTCTCCCCCGCTCCACACTAAACGTGCCTGGATCAGATACTGAGCCCTGAATGGCCCCCCCGACAGCCGGCAGAGAGACGTGTGACAGAGAAACCGTCTTTATAAACACAGACCATTTACCTGAGGTGACTGACTGACCGGGACGGTGAGGTGGACGATGTGAGGGAGTGTCAACATCTGTCAATCAGACCCAGAGCCGACAGGCAGCCGGGGACGTGTGGTCGAGGAGACGGAGCTTTACGACCACGTGTCAATAACACGTCTTCCTTCACTCGGAGATCTAATTACAGATCTGTGTCCGATGCCCAGACGAGACATGACCTCATTAAAATGCCAGAGTCAGGAATAGGAAGAGAATTTATTTATATTCTTCAATAAACATCGGGGACTTAACACCGAGTCGACCTCAGAGTCAGTGAACAGCCTGAGCTGGGGACTGAGGGGACGTATGAAACACAGTAAGACACCATATCCACACACTCATTCATCATCAGAGGACAATTCACTGGTGACTGAGACGTGGAGCAGGAGCAGCATCAGGAGAACCAGCGGTGGTTTCAACGTTAGCATCTCAGCTAACCTCTGCCCCTCACGGCTGCTGGACCGATCTGTCCTCCCCGGCAGCCTCAGTGTTATTTAGTCTGTCTCTGTCTGTCTCAGTGTTATTTAGTCTGTCTCATTGTCTCGTCCCGTTGTCCCTCACTGACTCCATGGCGAGATCTAAGACCCTGGGGGCGGACCATCTGCCGTGGGACTCCTTGTTCTCGTGGTTAATAATAGTTCTTTATGTCTCTGTGGGGTTTTGGTTCAAAAAAAGAACAAACTTCATGGAACTGATTAATTAGCTGATCGTCTCTGTGACATATTGATGAGTTGTTTATTTTGTATTCTTCAAAAACAAAACAGAAGGCAATTAAAAAAATACCATTTTTTTACCAGGGCTTTAATGAAGAATTAAAAATAGATCAAATAATAAAAAGTAAATTACCTGACTACTTATTAAAGTGTCTGTTTATTTGAGACTTTCTGCTTGAAAAACAAAGATGAATTGACTTATTATCTAAATAAAAACTAATTTAACCACATCACTGATTCCAACCAGGTTTCTCTAAATAAAAAGATCGACTTGTTTCATCGAGGGCAGAGCTGAAGTCAAGGAGAAAATAAAACTGAATTATTATCTTATAATTGAACAAAGTTTCTTTGTGTACAATGTTTGAGCTGCTGCGTTTTCTAACAGAGCCGAGTCACAGCTTCCCCCTTTGTACAGTATTTAATAATACTAAAAGAAAATGAGCTAATTACCTAAAACGTCAAACTCTACATTTGATATTACTATTATTAGTAGTATTGCTATAAATAGATAATTTTAATCTTAAATTGAGGCCGGACCTCCAGGGTCAGAACAGATTCAATTTAACGTCAGAGCAGGAAAAGTTCACACGAGGAACAAAGTCAAGTTCTTCAGACTCTGGAGTGTGAAGCAGAAATGTTCAGCTAAGATATTGTTAGTTTTACATTAATATAATAAAGTAAAACTCTTTATATCTGCTGCTTCTTCCCTCATGTTTGAGTTTCTTTCCTCAGCAGACATCATGTGTGTGTGTGTGTGTGTCTGTGTGTGTGTGTGTGTCTGTGTGTTGAAAAGCGTTGGCTCTTTCAGAAGCTTCTTGCCGACTTGGTCCTCGCTGTGAACTTATTTAACCTTTATTCAAAAAGGAAAAGATTAGAAATCTCTTTCTGACGTCTCGGTGCCAGACTTGCTTTTATTTCAGTGCAGCAGACGTCTGAAATGAAAATCTTTATATTAATGTGAAGGTGAAAGTGGCACAAGGACAGAGAACGAATGCTCAGTTTGACATCTATCACCTCGTCCGTGATCAACTTCTGAGCAAAGTAAAATCAAATCAGTTTCATAAACCAGGAAACTCTTAGATTCTTCTAATGCCATATGAGTCTCTGTTGTTTTCATATGCTATGAAAATATGATGAATATCCAGGGACATGCTCAACATGCAGTTCTTATCATAGAAATGTAAAATAAAACGTCTTCTGACAACCCAAATAAATAACTTAAAAGACTTAAATAACCTTAAGGCTTTAATTATGACGTCTTCTTAAACTCTGTCATTTCTGTGTTTTCTCGTAAAATACATTTTCTTTCATTTTCTTGTTGAGCTTCCCTCAGTTTGTTGTGTTTCTCTCCTCCAGGGACTCACGGCTCCGGTTCTCGTATTTGTTCAGTAGATTGCAGTTCATGTTTGACTTGAAGAAAGAGGAATATTCTGACAGGGGAAATAATTGCGTGGTCAGAAGTCTTTTGCCGACTCGGCGTTGAGACGACAGGATCCGACAGAAGTTAATTTCCACTTTCCCCCCCCGTGGACAAAAACAATCTGATGTGGCGGGAGAGAAGTTCCTCGTGTTCTTCCCGCTGCTTGAGACACACAGAGGTGTGATCGAGCTCCGGGAGACAAAGCTCTTAAACGGGACTTTTTTAAACTTCTTTGGTGAATCATCACGATCTTTATTCGCACTCGGCTTGGCAGCAGCTTCCCTCTTTGTTCCGTCGGCTCCTGTCACTCACACACTCCCCCAGCGACTGAGTCATAAAGGAGCATTTCTGATTCCTTATTATATAATCTCACACGCCATGAAATGATATCTTAGAGCGAACGAACATTAAGACTTTTACTCTTCTTACATGTGGAATATTCCGTCTTTGTCAGCCAACATGAGCAGTTATGTAACTGAAGTAATCTGTGTCTGTCTAATCCGTGTTAATCCCCCAAACCTATAATACCCACAGCTACTCCTGTTTCCTTCTTTTTATTTGTGGTTCCCTTGTTTTTCCGCCTGCAGCTTCCATTTCAAATTGAATTCTCTAATCCACCCAGCGAGTACACCTGGGGAATATATTCCAGCTGTGTCTCAGAGGCAGAGAGAGAGAGGAGATCAGGGAGAGAGTGTTCCTGATGTCATTTCTACCTTTGTCCACTTGTCTCTGTGTTGACGCCGTGTCCCCTCACTCTTATCTGTGTGAAATACTCTCTTCCTGCCACCGCTGCCTCTTGGAATTAAACACTGTGCTCTTAATTTGCACAAATTTGCACTTTGAGTACTTTCATTGAAACGCGGGACGTCGCTCACAGAATGATGCTATAATGGGACTGGGATTTGATTTGCTCTCTTTCTTCCTGTGGTTTGCAGATAATACCGAGGGACAATGAAACGCGCTCCACTCTAATGTACAAGTACATCATCCACGAGGACTCGGTGCCTGTTAACACCAACAACGTGATCCAGGAGGAGACGTACGAGTGGGCCCTGAAGAGCTGGTCTCCGTGCTCCAAGCCCTGTGCCGGAGGTAAGAGACGGATTAGCATCGGGACAGTAGAAAGGAATAATTCATTTTTACTTCTCCAAATACATTTATCTGTATTTTAAACTCCTGCTGTACAAATGTCCTTGTTTTTATTCTATTTCCAAACATCCTCAAACTGAGACTTTTCCATTTTAAACTCATTTATTATTCATTATTTCCTTTTATTCATGTTTGTGTTTTTCAAACAGTGGTTGATTTAGAGCTGTAGATGAAAAACGTGTTCTCGGTTAATTGCTGTGCGATAAGCAAGCTACCTGCGATTTAGCTCTAATCATTTTATATCCAATTAAATCAATAAAAAAAATATGGAAATTCAATGGAAGTAAGCAAATATGGTATACCAATATAGATAAAATGATATTGCATTTCATAAATAGAATAATTCTTAGATTTGTTTGTATTATTATATATGTGCATTTAATTGCATCGAGGTCCTGCACAGGTCTTAAATCAGATGTGTGGAAATGAATTACCTTTCAATGAGCTGTGTTAATGGGATCGTGTTGTTTCTTGTACCTGTGAAGTGAAGAAGTGCTGTGAATACACAATGATACAGTCGTGTGTTATCTTTTAATTAAACTCAATTCAGTGGGCGCTGCAGATTCTCGCTGGATCACGTTTCCATATGTTGCACAAAAAAGTTCACGCAGTTTCCACTCAGACGACCACGAGCCCAATGTCCAGTGAAATGATTCTTTTCCTCACAGCAGGAGACTAAAGCTTTTATCACCTGATAGACGCTTTTAATAAGGTGATGAAAACATTCTGTCACAGAAACATCCAACACTTTCTATTTGAGTCATTTTTCAGAATTAATACAAAACAGAACTGAAGGATCTCGATTGAAATGATGTTCTTTTAAATGTTGGTATCACCACACACAGGGAGCTCTGTGCAGGGGTGTAAGAATTAGAAATATTTTTACTAAAACTATTTTTTCATTAACAAAACAATCCAAACTTCTCTTGATGTGTCCAAACACAAGTCTGAAAGTGGCCAAATTCGTTTTCAGCCACAGTAAGAATCAACAAGAATCAAAGAATAACTCGAAATATCACAAATCTGAACGAGCATTCATCGGATGCTTTTGATCGTCGGTGCAGACGAGATCATTTCTACTTTAATTTAGCTGAATGTCTCTTTACTCATTGTGATATCTTGCCTGATGTAAGAGCGTTCCCTGCCCTCACAGGTTTTCAGTACACCAAGTACGGGTGTCGGAAGAAAGGCGACACCAAGATGGTCCATCGAGGCTACTGCGACGCCAACAAGAAGCCCAAGCCCATCCGCAGGATGTGTAACCTCCAGGACTGCACGCAGCCGCAGTGAGTACAGCCTGCGCACTGAGCAGATTCCCTCTGGGACTGAGCTGCAGTCTATTAAGACAAACTGATAAGTCTCCTCTCTCAGCATGAGCGGAATGTAAATGAGCATCTTTCTCACTGGAGAGTCGCTGGTTGAGTCCAAATGGAAAACAAGCAGCTGACGGCCCCAAAATCTGCTCTTTGTGATTAACAAAAGCTCAACGTGTGTGTGTGTGTGTGTGTGTGTGTGTGTGTGTGTGTGTGTGTGTGTGTGTGTGTGTGTGTGTGTGTGTGTGTGTGTGTGTGTTCAAGGATTCATTGAATAGGGTGGTAGGAGGATTGAAACAGCAGGAAACAGGATATCTTGATATAAATAGCACGCTCTCTGGTGTTAAGCAGCCAATTTACTTACACTGAAGAGTGTGTGTGTGTGTGTGTGTGTGTGTGTGTGTGTGTGTGTGTGTGTGTTGTGTACACCTCTACAATGGAAAACATATTTTCCTCATATGAAATAGTAAAAACTAAACCACCTGGTGCTCAGACCGTGTCCACAGTTCTTCTTATCATCACGTCAGTGTGAATGTTTCCCAAGATTTAAAACTCGTTCTATCATCACAAAGTCAAGCATCAGAAATCCCTGCGTCCCACCGGCCCTGTTATTTAATTCAATCACATTTCCACAAGATGAATTATTGAAAGGAAACCAACTTGAGGAGCTGTAACCCTCAAAGTATTTTCTGTCACCAGAATATTTGTTCCCTGAGTTTGGAAGAAGTGAATAATTATTATTTTTGTGTGTCTGTGTAGAGATTTCACAACGCCTCCTCGTTTCAAGCCCAATACTGATGATTCATAAATGCAACCATGTTTGTGGTTTATTATTATTATAATTATTTTAACTGGACGATAAATGTCTATTCCAACTAATAGTTCAATTCTGATCATGTAGAATAAGTTGAGAAGTGTTGTTTTTTTAATTTTCCTCCAGTCAAGAAATTCATGTAAACTACATGAATATTCAATTAAAAATATCAGGAAGAATAAATTGCAGAAGCTCTGATATTAGTCAGACATTAATTCAGATAAATCATGATTCTGCTCTGGTTGAGTGTTGTTGGGTTTCAGCTTCACCTCGAACACGCGGCCGTCAAACCAAACGTAGAGAAGCTCAGATTCAGCAGCTGTTTCCGTCTTGAGTCGTTCTCGTCTCTAATGTTTACTGCTACGCTTCATTAGCTTGTGAGAGCGACTCAAACCTCCAGAGGCTGAGACGAGGTCGATGACAAGAGGCTCACGCTGGGAGGAATATACATCGTGAAATCTGAAATCTCCTGCACCGAGGACAGGTCCACTTTTATCAATACGTCCTGTCGGCGTGGCGGGTTGGGAGAGTTCAGGGATTCATCGGTTTTATATTCAACCAAGTGGTTTAATAAAAGAGACGAGATCACGTGGGAGAGAAACACAGTGAGAATAACACCTCAGCTGCTTGTGGGGGATCCTGCAAACTGTGGGAAGGTGAAGAGGAAGGTTGTGATGAGATCAACGTGTCGGCGGAGGTGATGGAGCCTGAGTGCAGGGTCATGACAGAAAAGACCTGCGGGCGAGAGAAATGGAGATGGATGAATATAAGCTGATTAGAGGTGGAGGATATAAACCACCGAAGATGAGAGGGGAGTTCAGAACCCTCCGCCCCAAATCTCAAATGTGCAGGAGGCGGCTGCAGGAGGCGAGCGGCCAACTTCAGTGATTAGACCTCGCTGCTGGGAGTGTGCTTCACAGAACCTGAATTACAGAACTCGGGGGAAGGGAGGTGGTGCAGAACAGAGAAGTTAATCCTAAAGACAGGCTGACGGAACCAAGGTGGACAGGCGTGAAGAAAAGTCCAAACTCAGAGTTCAGGCAACAGAATGTAGGAAAACGTCAGGAACAAGAAACAAGGAGAGACTGGAACTGAAGAGACTGGATCTGAAGAGACTGGAACTGAAGAGACTGGAACTGAAGAGACTGGAACTGAAGAGAGACTGGAACTGAAGAGACTGGAACTGAAGAGACTGGATCTGAAGAGACTGGACCTGAAGAGACTGGAACTGAAGAGACTGGAACTGAAGAGACTGGAACTGAAGAGACTGGACCTGAAGAGACTGGAACTGAAGAGACTGGACCTGAAGAGACTGGAACTGAAGAGACTGGAACTGAAGAGACTGGAACTGAAGAGACTGGAACTGAAGAGACTGGAACTGAAGAGAGACTGGACCTGAAGAGACTGAACTGAAGAGACTGGAACAAGGAGAGACTGGACCTGAAGAGACTGGAACTGAAGAGACTGGAACTGAAGAGACTGGACCTGAAGAGACTGGAACAAGGAGAGACTGGAACTGAAGAGACTGGACCTGAAGAGACTGGACCTGAAGAGACTGGATCTGAAGAGACTGGACCTGAAGAGACTGGAACTGAAGAGACTGGAACTGAAGAGACTGGACCTGAAGAGACTGGAACTGAAGAGACTGGAACTGAAGAGACTGGACCTGAAGAGACTGGACCTGAAGAGACTGGACCTGAAGAGACTGGACCTGAAGAGACTGGACCTGAAGAGACTGGATCTGAAGAGACTGGATCTGAAGAGACGAACTCACGAGCTGCGTGTGTTTGTTCCCATGTTTCATTTGATCTGTTAGTTTTGGTTTCACTTTGTAATTTAGGGTTTAAAGAACTTTGTCTGACATACGCACGTCCTGTCGTCATCACGATACTTGACTCTGATTGGTCGACAGCAGCCTCTTGAATACTTCACGACAGATGACGTCATCCAGAGAAGAGCGATTGTTTAAAAGTCAAATCAAAAGAAACACATCTTTACATTCTGAAGCCACTGGATCCTACTGACTGCAGAATGAGTATTTTTGTATGAAAAACTTCCTGTAGCCTTCATTTTGATTTTGTTGGTACTTTCTTCTTGAGTATTTCCTCTTCTGCTCTTCTCAATAACAATATTCACACTTTGCATCACTTCCTGTGGCTCCTCAGTGATCTCCTCATGTGTGTGCAGGTGGAACTCAGACGACTGGGAGTATTGTACCAAAACCTGCAGCAGCCTGGGTTTTCAGATCCGGACCGTCCGCTGCGTGCAGCTGCTCCACGACAGCACCAACCGCTCAGTGCACAGCAAATACTGCAGCGGCGAGAAGCCCGAGAGCCGGAGGCCGTGCAACCGGGTCCCGTGTCCGGCGCAGTGGAGGAGCGGCGCCTGGTCTGAGGTTCAGTATCCACATATATATTATATTATATTTACTTTAGGTTCACACTTTTAATTTCTGTTGACGTGATGAACGTTTTCCCTGAGAGCGTTTGGGCCTCAGCTCTCGACGTGGTCCCGTTCAGGAGGAAACAGATTTCCCTCCATATTTAAATTCACCGGGATCGGAGTCTAAAAACAGTCTGGGACGTATCAGCTCCACCAAAGCATCCATCCTGTGATTGTTGCTGCAGGGTTTGCACATCACAAACGCCCACGATTCAAAGTTTTATTTAATCTTTTTTCTATTTCTAAATGAGGCCAGGCTGAGCTTGTTTCAGACTAGTTTGTATAAAGTGTCCCGTCACGTCTGGAGGAAAGACATATTCCTACTGCACCTGTTATCAAAGGCTCACACTTAAAAAGGCTGCTGTCACGGAGAGATGCAATTAAACAAGAAATACAAGATGTTTGTGCCCAAAATAAAAACACAAGTCCCGTTAATAAGAAACAACTTTTCCACTTCCACAGACCTGCTCAGCACAAAGTGGATGTGATTGATTAAAAACTTACTCAAACTGTTGGATACAGTTCACAAATCCATGTGAAAAGTCTGTGATTTTATTTTAGTAGAAACTCTGATTGTAATTTGTTGAAAATTGGGGAGAAGTTCGGCCAAAAGCCCAAAAGACAGGATGTAGATAATGTCCAGAAATCTTTGCACCAGATGCAGCAAACACAGTTTTAGGTCAGGAACCAACAGCAGAGTTTTCTCCACGTTCTCCAGACGTTCTGTTAGAAAGTGACTTTATTCAGTGACGTTACATTCCCTCCTTCCTGTGTGAGCTGCCTGCATCATGTCCTCTGGGTCCTCCCTCTGTCCTGATGCTCGTGAGTGAGTCTGTGTCCGCTGTCGTCCTCAGTGCTCCGTGACCTGTGGCGAGGGGATGGAGAGGCGTCTGGTCACCTGCCGGATCGGAGACCAGTGCAACGGAGAGAAGCCTGAGAACGTGAGATCCTGCAGACCTGGACCCTGTCACGGTGAGGACGTCAGAACCGAAGCAGGAGAAATGCATTCTCCAGTTTCTTTTCTCCTCCAGAGTAAAAGCACTTGTGCTAAAAGGAAGGCACTCAGAAGTGCATTAGTGTTGTATTGGATCAGGCTGAGCCACGGAACTTATCAAAGAGAAATGAATAAGTGTATGTTTGTTAGTAAGTTTTCCTCAAATGACAAATAGCAGATCTTTAAAGGGTTTTATTTTGGACCCGTGAAAGCGTCTCTCTGTTGTCCACGGCTTTGATACCAAAGTGTCTGTGGGTTGGAACACTGCCTGATGTAACCTGGACTCTGTCCCACTGTGACGGAGCCACACATTCAGAGCTGCTCCCAGTCTGAGCCTCTCATGTGTCAGTGGTCACCAAGTCACTCTTTACCATTTACATTTTTCCTTGCACACTGATGTGTTTTTATTATTCTGTGCGATCTGAAGCTTGGCAGCAGGAGAAAGACGACGTGAGGCTCTTTAAAAAAAGAAAATCAAAGGAGCTGTGAAATTATCCTGATCGCTCCCGAGTCTATTTCAGGACGTCGGTTAGCTAGAAACACTCTGCAGCCGTGTTGTCTTCACACGGAGCTTTGTGCCGCGAGACGAGTCCATCTCCTCGAAGGGCAGTTTGAAGACGTTTGTAAGTCCGGTGGCTCTGAGAGCTCAAACAACAAATCAAACCTGCTCTGAAAACTCTATTGACGATGTTAAAGTGACACAACGTGAGCTCGTATTCAATATTTAAAGTCTGACAATTTCAGACGAAAGATCTGTAGCATTACAGTGGAGTTGAAATCAGTTGGAGAGTAGCAGCTGTCATTTTAAGATTCTGAACACAGTCGTGTTGAAACAGGTTGAAACTGGGTTCAGTTGAGCAGCCGAACACATTTTATGATCAGAGTTTTCTGGTTCTGGGGATGAGAGGAGAGCAGCTGTCGTCCTCCGCTTAGATCTGTGTCCAGGTCCACAGACGTTTCTCACACTCAGCTCACACTGTTTGCTCTTCAACTTTCAGATGAGCCGTGTAATGGGGACAAGTCCATCTTCTGCCAGATGGAGGTCCTGGCACGCTACTGCTCGATTCCGGGCTACAACAAGCTGTGCTGCGACTCCTGCAGCAGGCGCAGCGGATCCCTGACCATGTCGACAGAGACGGAGGAGCACGTCCGCTTCGGATCGGCCTCCCAGCTGCTGGAGACGTTGACAGCGTCAGTCGCAGCCAACGCCACTCGCAGCGGGAAACAGGGCAAAGGATCCGTCACGTCTGCTGCGAAACACACCACCACCCCTGCTCCGCTCAAGAAACCCCCGTCAAAGATCACCACGGCGCTGAGACGGGCCCCGCGACACATGGCCCTCACCGGCAGGAAGCTGGCCGCCATGGCGCCCTCTCCCCTGGCAGATCTCGGCGAGGGTCAAAGGTTGAGCAGCTCCACAGATCGCCGGTGGCCAACAGCGTATTCTGAAGTGGAGAGATGAAAGTGACACCTTCCCCTCAGGACTCCTTATGCACAGAAGATCCTCCGGCTCCATCCTGAGTCTTCTCAAGCCAAAAACACCACAGAGAAAAGTGCTGGTTCACTTTGTTAACAGTTTTCCATTTCTGCCCCCGAACCCCTGAGCTCCCACAGGGTTCGAACCAAAGCTGGTGTGTCACTTCGCCCTCACGCTAAATATTTAGATCATTTCAGGTGAAGGGGCACGAGGACTGGAGGGAATTTTCCGCTGTGTCAGATGAAAAACTGAAGGAGAAAGCAGGGAAACAAAATAACCAAAGGACAGTTTAATATTCACAAGACGCCTGAATCTGCTACAAACTCTCTCACACGTTATATCATAATGAAAATCTTAATTCCGGTCAGACTCTCGACGAGTGATGAAGATTTCCTTCATGACACCTTTTAATGTCACTCTCTGATTGGCCTCTTCTCTGGTCTTGTCGTTTTATAAATTGAAGCCCCCCCGGGTGTCGGTGCAGATTCACTTTTTGGAAAATGACTCGACCACAAAAAAGAAAATCCAGGACAGAAATAGACTCGGGAACCAGAGCGTGAAGTGTCGCACTTGTCTTCTTGTAAAAACGAATCCCAACACAACATTAATTCTTACGTTCGACAGGTTCTTAAGCTAAATCCCACATTTAGAGCTTTTTAATAACACCCTGCACACTTTGTCTAAAGTGATGAATTCCCTCTGTGGATCACAACCCGGGAGACGAAGACAGGATTTGCATCGCTGTGATTTCTCTTCTCAAAGATCCAGAACAAATCATCTGATACAGCTGAAAATCCCCTTTCACTCTAATGCAACAGCCATTTTCTTGCCAAAATACACAGATCCAGTCGTTGCTGTGGTCGCTGCACATCCAGAGTCAGACGTCAGAATGCACCAGTGAAGACCAGTAGGACAATGGCTTTAGTTGTATAGTTGTTTTTATATCCAGCGATGTCTGTTGAGTGGCACTCTTTATGTTCTATGGAAATGGGTATTTATAAAGGTTCCTGTAAATACTGTACATGAAAATATCAGTATTATTTAAAAAAAAAAAAAGAAGCTAAGGATACTTTCAAACACCCGTTTTTTTTTTTAAATCAAGAATAACAGAAATTCTTCTGAATGTTTCAGCAGCAAAACGATGAATGAATCGAATCTGCTGTTTGACTGAATATTTAAAACATTTTGGGAAATATTCTCTTTAACTAACGAAGAGTCAGAGCAGAAGATCGAATCCACTCGTGTGGGCAAACTAAATATGAAGCTAAAGACTAGATCAGCATAAAGACGACGACTGAAGTTTGATGCCTCTTGTTTTACTTATTAGTAAAAAAACTCCAAAGATTGTAGCTTCACATTCAGAATATCAACATGAGGGTTTCAGAACACGTGGAACTTTTCCTTTTCGAAGCTTCCGATGAGCCTTCGCCTCGTTTCGACCGGAGGAGTTCGGTGCTTCAGTCGTCGACCTGCTTCTCGCTGAGAGGGTCTGAAGCTGTCGAGTTAAAGAAGGGAACTACGTTAGGGAACTGTTCTCAATGCTATATGTTTCTTACAGTAGACTCTTGTTCAGCTGAGAATTTACCCATTCATCTAACGTGTGCTTCTCTTTCACATGATGTGACCTGGAAACACACACACACACATCCCTGAAATGGGATTTTCTACAGCGACACATTCAAACACACAATAAAGCTGCATTAAGCCATTTTTGACCACTAAGGAAACAGACCTGAAAGCATCTGCTTGTTTCCTGCTCAGAGGAAACAAGCACTTCCCACTATTTCACATCTCTGTCAGATACTTGTTTCACTTTTAGCTCCGGAGTTGGTCTCCACCAGCTGCTCGGAAGAATCTGCGGCTTTTCAGCTGCTGGATTTTTCCACCGTTTTTTTCACCAGTTACCTGTTCTATGTTATAATAATGTTAAAAGCCGTGTGGATCTGCAGAGGTGGATTGTTTAACTCCGGGGTTCAGACATTTTCACATCACACACCTATTTAAATAATTTATACATCAAAAATCTGCTTAATGGAGCTTTGGGCCTGTTCCAGTCCTCAGGCTGAACAAGGCTCTGTTGTACGTTTTGTGTTTTCCGGGACAAGAAGCTGGACTTTCAAGACTTTTTACTGTATGTGGAACGTTGTTTTTCTTCAAAGTATTTACTGAATGGCTTTTTTTAATGGTGAAAGGTTCCGAAGAGAAAAGCTATTTATTTAAAGGATTTCCTCACAACCACCATGCATCTGACTGCAATAGCAAAACAAAACACAGATTTGTGTTTTCAGAAATAGTTTCGCAACTACTCACACTCACTCCTGTGTGCCAATGTATAGTACATGTATATAGCATTGAGTACATGAATATTTATTGAAAGTGAAAAGGTCCTGCTTTGTTTTTACAGCATGTGAGGAACTGATCAATAAGCTGCAGCCGATGAACCATTGAAACCTGATCGACTTGTTTTTCATCCACACTTTCTCATTTTAACTGGATTTCTTTTTTTTTAAATAAAACACGCGATAGACTAGATGACATTGTTTTTTCTGCAAAGAATTAGATGTAAATTTACAAGCTCAACGTTGAGATGTTTTTGTCAGAAAGCTGTTTTCTCACAGCTGTTTCGTAGGAAGAAGTGAACGCAGCTGTCGCATCGCAGCGACACGTACCGAGACGAGTGCTTTATTATAACCAGTAAAACATAACTAGTGTAGAAGCAGTGAAGTTGTTTTTTATGCTGTGTGTAGTTTTTCTAACCGTTGGACATTTCCCCTCCCCAGTTTCACGTCCGTTACTCGCTGCCTCTGCAACGTGCCGACGTCGTAGAGCGCTTGTGCGGAGACGTAGGATCGTTGTAGGTGTTTCATTGACAATCCCTGAGCCTCAGACAGATATTACTGCATAGGATTCTCCATGTACTGTACCGATACCCCCTGTACTGCCCATGTAACCCGACTGTCACACACTCTCTGCTCTATCTGCTTTTCCATGTATTTGTGTAGATTGAAGTGTACACTACTGATACTGTTTGTTGTAATGGGGAGCACATAGCAATAAAAGATATGATCAACTACTCGGAGTTCTGTCCTGATTCCATCTGCAGCGTCGGGGAGGTTCAGTCCCGACGCCTTAAAGGAGACGTGATGCTTTTTAGACAAGGTTTTTGTGTTGTCTGCAACAGATTTGGGTTTAAACCGGGATGAACTTTGGTGGTTTTAGTGAAAAGAAAACTCAAAAAGCAGATGACACGAGTTTAAATACTTTATATTCAAAGGGAACAGCTGCTTCCAACATCTTCAGCTGCACACACACCAAACTGCAGCTGCCACATCTGTGGAGAACTTTAACATTTATACACATCGCTGCTGATCGGACATCAAACCAAACCACGCCAATGCACAATGTGTGGTGTCCTGGAAGTGACCTGGAAGTGACCTGGAAGTGACCTGGAAGTGACCTGGAAGTGACCACTTGTGTTTGCATGTCTCTGTTTCCTGCTCATTGCACCAATAAACCTCATTTGTGTTCACAAAGAGCGAATGATGTTGTTTTCAGCCTGAGGTCACGAGTGTGTTGTGAAGAGACGGAGCGAGAGGAGGAGCTGAGTGAATTAATGTGTGGAGCTTCACAATGAAAGTACTTCACACACAGCGTTTAGTTTTATTGTGAAGCTGAAGCAGGTCAGAGGTCGTCAGCTGAGTAAAGAACGTCCTTCCTTCAGGTCCAGGACACATCGCAGGTGAAAGACGTCGGGAGGAGGCGTCAGGGAAGAAAAACGATATTTAATCCAAAACAAGGAGAATTTTCTTCACTGTCTCGATGAGAAAACCAGGTTTATTTCAGGTATTTGTATTTATGAGTGTGTGAAATCTGATGTCGCTGTTATGAATGTAAGTGGACTGACCTTTGAGCTGTTTTATAGATATTATCTCTAATCCACTTTAGCACCATGTTATTACAGCGGAGGCCGTGTGTGATCTATTTAACAAGATGCCGTATTGATTAATAATAATCAATACAGTGGGTTTTACGTGTGTAGTGAAGTTATTTAATTACAATAATGAAACCTGAGATATTACACATGATTGCAATAAATGAGGTTTTTCTGAAATAATCACATCTCCGACCAAACAGCTTCAGTCACGTTTATTAACATCTGGACTGTGACGCAGGGTTTGAGCCTCTGTGGCTCACACGCACATTATTACATGTTATTAACAGGCTTTATGGATTCAAAGCTGTAAGGTCTTCCTGTTCCAATTAGGTGAAACTGCAGTGAATGAAAATGCAGCTGCTCACACGGGCATCGATGACACGCTACGATAATTATAGCACGAGTTAAACCCTCGTACAAATATACATCAGAATATAGGAAACACAATAAGACATAATGAAACGTCCTCGTAAGGATGAATGAAAGGCAGATGGGTGAGGAGGAGAGTCGGAGACACGGAGGTTACGTCAGTGATTCTTCCTGTTAAGACACTCAGAGTGAATCCCTGCAGCCGCTTCAACGAGAAGCCACATTTAAACTAATCACTTCAGTAACGTCTCTTATTACTTTCTTAATCATCCAGAAATGGAATTTGACTCAGTCTGAATTCTAATCCACTAGCTGCCACTAAGAGGTCAAACAGAGGCGTGCGGCTGTGGTCCGGCATCGACCTGCCGGACCAGAGGGTCGGAAACTGACGGAGGATTTAACCTCAGGTCAAAAAAATACATCAAACAGAAACAGAGAGAAGCTTCTTTCACAAAGAAACCAACATGAGGGAAGAGCGCTGGTCACAAGAGATCGAGACAAACTGGAAACAGGAACAATAATGAGGCTCAGGTCCAACACATCAGGGAGGGAATCGAACACCGGGGCTGGATGTGACACCTCCGTGTCGGCCGGAGATGGTGACGATGAAGAGGAGGATTTACAAGCTTTCACCAGAAGCTTCCTCCGTAACGTTTGAACAGTTCAGACAAACGGCAGCAACAACACTTCCTGTTGGAGAGTCAACCAAGTGGCGAGTGAAACTGATGAGTGACAAAAATCCACGAAGTCACACAACAAACACAAAGTTAAAACACGTCGAGTGAGAGAATCAACCAAACCCTGACATGTGGAGACTGATCACATGATCCCTGTCTGTTACAGGGTTAACGACAGCTCATCAAACTGTTATAAAACCAGCACAAATGATATCTACAACAATAACTCATACTGGATTAGTCTCGTTTGCTTCTCTAATCTCAATAAGGATCCAGATTATGTGCCACTGACATTTAATTCTTCCTTTTTATTGCTGCAGTCTCTTTTCTCTCAGTTCAATGGGATTAGATGGAAAACGGATTTCTACCAGAGACGATTGTGACGGGGAAAGAAAATCCCAAATATTTGTGCTATAAGCCGACTTTGTTCCAGAAATGATTCTGATTCCCGCTCAGGGCTTCTCTTCACCGAGGAGACGAGAGCAGCAGCAGGAGCAGCAACTTCTCCACAGATAATCATGACGTCTCAGAGAAAGTCCCACGGCTGCAGACTTCAGCTCATGTGAGCCTCGGACGTCTTCCGGGAGATATCACGAGACAGCGCCAACGCAAGCGGAGACTCTCCACGCTCCGTGATGAAACCAGGAAGTGGCAGACAGGGTCCAGTCTCATTAAAGCCACGTGGACGTTAATTGGTCTGACGGCAGCTTGACCAAGTTAAACTGAGGAGCAGTGCATGAGGAGCTGAACACGAGGAGCAGCAGTGTGACGTCAGAGCCACAGGTCAGATTGGTCTCATTGTGTTGCTCACGACGCTCGCAGCCAGAAGCCGCTGTGCGTGACTGATGAGCTTTCATCCTGTGAGCTGACGAACTGTAAACTGCTCTGCACTTGGGTGGCGGCTTCCAGCGACGCTGCAGAAACGTGACGACTCCGACCGTCAGATCCAACGTCTCAGTCCATGAGTCTGTAGATCCACCTGCTGCAGAACCACCTGACCTATCTACAGATGCTGGAGTTCAGGGCTGTGAACCAACACAGAGCTCGTGAGGAAGAACTTTGTGACAAACGACTCCGTGTCTCGTGGCTCCGTCCACACCAGTGACGAGAGGGAAACACATTTACTCTCATCAAGTGCTGGTTTGAAGAGCTCGCACTTTACCTGAGTGATTCTCACTTCAGCCAATTTATATTTATACACCACTATAAATATTATACTTTAAAAGAGTATGATCCATTCGCATCACAGGGCCCGACATACGGAGACAAACAACCAGTAGAGTAAAGAGAAGAGAAAAATACACCATGAAAACAGATAATGATAAAAACAAGCTACAACATAAAACACTATGAATCCAGCAGCAGGCAGCGACACAGGGTTGAGCTGCACAAAGAGTTCCTGCTGGTTTTCAGAAGAGGGTTTGGTTGCCAGACGGACTCTGAGTCCTCTCCCATCTTCAACTGGAGGTTTACTGGGTGCGTCCACCAGGGAGGAGATCCAGGACTCAACCCTGAACTCACCACACATCCAATCTGTCCTGAACGTTCGACCTGACCTGACGGATCTAAATACACGTTACAGCTTTTTATGAATATAATTAAATGAAGCTCTGGAACCAGCAACACGACACAGCAGCTGTCTCCTGACAAAGAGAAGAAGCTTTTATGGCTGATTTCATATTTCATCGACGTGGCGACTCTGTGTCCAGTCGGGCGGAATCAGTGACTGTTTCTATCGACAGAATTTGCCGCGTGTTCAGCCCGAAGCAGGAATCCGTCCCAGTGGCCGGCTGCCGAGGGACGGGCTCAGTCCCTGTGGACCTCTGCATGACAGTGTCTTCGATTGTGTGAGTTCATCTGAATCAGTTTGTCACAGATGTTCCTGATGATCGACTGGGACGACGTGCACTGGTTTGACCTGAGGTGAAACTGTGGTTATCTGTGCACATCTGACTGTTTTCTTCTTTGTGTGCTGGAAAGAGCAGTGACAAGGGTTTGTAATGCGTCCAAACAAATTTACAGTTTACTCTTTTGAATGTGTTTACTCACCTGAACTTATATTAAACTCACAGAACTTTGGCAATCCAACATTACAAAACATTTTTAAACGTTTTCTCTCTGCCTCACCACGCTAAAGCAATCGTCTCCCAGCCCTGGATTTAATCTGGGATCCTCCCCACGCACCACAGGACATGTTTGGGATGCTAATAAAAGACATTTCACAGAAGCTGAAAATGAATTTCTGTGTGTATCACCGTGGTGATGATGACTTCTGTGAACCGCTTTGCAGCCACTTTGCATTTCCAGCCGTCTCACAGAGAGAAATCTCCCGTGCAGACGTGTGAAACTCTCCAGAGAGTCGTCCCAGTTCACCGCGGCCCGGCTGCAGCCGCACACACCTCACCGGTCAATAACCAGTCATATCATCCATTCAGTGGGAAGGGAAATCAGTGACTGTGGTGGAATCATGATGAGGATGAGTGAGGACCATTCTCTGCCAGTGGGTGAGCTGCTCTGCCAATTACTCCACAGATCATCCAATCACCTGCTCCAGCACATTAACTCCCGTCCCTGCTTGACCTTCTTGTTCTGTGGCTTCAATCAAACGCTCATGCGAGTGTTGAATCTGTCTTTTGAACCTCCTGCTCTACTTTGTCTCCTCTGCAGTCTGTGACTCTCGGCTCCCTCAGATCCTCTGTGACCTGGATTCCCTGTAAAACCTGGACTCCCCCTCGCTGGACTCTGCTGTGGTTTGGTGGTTCGGGTCTGTTGTCACTACATTTCACTGTGTTTGTAGACATGGATGATTTGTAGGGGGAAGCTGTCCCCTTTGAACAAAAATAATCCCCCCCTCGATAACCTGCCAATTCTCTCTCAGCCATCCTCCCGAGAGAGAGAGAGAGCTGAGCATGAGCAGGAAGAGAATCATCCACAGATGAGCATCCGACTAAATCACAGGATCCACAGTTTATCTTTCGGAGTTGAAACCGAACGGCATCAGGACTCTTTGCTTCTCTCCACCACAGACACATTACCCATCTGCAGCAAAGGTTATAACATCCATGTATGTGAGAAAGTCCCTGGCAGGCACGCAGGCACGATCCAGCATAAACCTGTGGAGCTGTTACAACGAGAAAACAATTCTCTACTGTCGCCAACCAATCAGCTACAAGAGATAATCATCTGAAGATGTAATACTCACACCGAGTTTGGTGAAAATCGTACCATGCGTTTGTGGTGTTGTTTCCTGCTCTTATCAGAATCCTGACTCATTATCTCACTTCATCCAATCTCTTCCACTTAAAAGACGATTAAAGGACATTTCAAGACCTTAAAAAACTGAAAAACACTGACTTGTTTTGGTTGGAAATAAAGGAGATTTGAAAACTAGCAAATGTTGCTGCAACAGCACCTCGATGAGGCTTAGTGTGGATATTTAAATACTATCTAAGATAAGATAAGATAAGATTTTTTTAACCACTGCTGCCATTTCTCTCTGGTTCCATTTCGGGGACGTGAAGCTCCACTGGGCCTGAATGACACAGTCCATGTTCTGGAGTATCAGCTGTGTTGTTGTGGAGTCTGTGTGCACGGCTGCTCTGACTCCACGCCACTGGAGCTGGTGCTTATTCACTGGGTTTATTAATTCTGCCTCACCTGCCCCCTCTTTAATCTGCTTTATTAGACAAACTGCAGGGAGCCGTGCCACTGAACCCTGTGTGTGATGAAGCTCCGCTCGCTCGCTGAGGAAACGACTTGGTTCTGCAGACGTGGTTCTTCTGTTGGAACCAGGATCTGCAGCGAGAGTCGAAATCATAATATTATTAATGAATTCATCGTTTGATTGAAGGAGACTCAGAGAAACCGTAACTCGTAAGTGACGCTGTCAAAGAAATGCGGAAGGATTATGAAGTGTATAATTTATTATACTTGAGAAAAGTGCCCCCACATTGTACTTGACTTAATGCTGAGATGGTTCAAGTTAAAGAGTTTACAACTTTACTCACTTGTACTTCATGTGACTTTTTACAACTTTAAGAGAGAGATGTTGTACTTTATACTTCCTTACATATATCAGACAACTGTATTTGCTTAATCTTTTTAATACAAATGATAATCTTATGAATACTGATTTTTTAATATAGTTTCAAGGCCATGGATATAACGTCCTTCAACAAAATAAAAATATATATTTTATACACAATATTTACCTATATACGTGTGTGTGTGTGTGTGTGTGTGTGTGTGTGTGTGTGTGTGTGTGTGTGTGTGTGTGTGTCTATAATGCAGGACTCACTCCATAGAAGCTGGTGGCAGTAGTGCTCCAAAGGTTAGAAGAAGAAGAAGAAGAAGAAGAAGAAGAAGAAGAAGAAGAAGAAGAAGAAGAAGAAGAACAGGTGGATGATCTCACCTGTTCTTGATCATTTCAGTGTTTTCAAGCTTATTCAACAATCATTGATTCCTTTGAGAAGAAGAGGTTCAGTTAACAGATGTCATTTGTCTTCATCAGGAAGTTGATACTGGTTTTTAGTTAAAGATCATTTAGTGCAGGTGTTGAGCTAATTAGTTTAGTGTAGCTTGTTAGCATGTGAGTGTGTGATGCTAACTCAAGTCAGCTGTTAGTTAACCTGGTTCATGACTGAAGAGACTGAGTTAACACCTGAGGTTTATTCATGTGTCCAACATGGAGGAGAAGCCTTCACTGACCCTGGATCATCACTGGTAAGTTCAGCTTCTGGGTCATGGTTCATTATTATGATTATGTATATGTACATTTATTAATTAATTTATATATATATATATATTATTTTATATGAGAAGGTATGTATATTGAGAAATCTTAAATTATTATTACTATTAGTGGTAGTAGTAGTTTCTATAACGTGTCTCCAGCTCCTGTGGACACGTCACAGAGTAAGAAAAACTAAATAAAACTCAAAGAATAAAATGTTTTACAAAAGGTTTTAATGTAAAAACTAAAAGTCCACTCAGCTTGATCTGCAGATCAAATATACACACACATGATTCAGGATGGTTATTACTTTTCAATAGTTGACAGCAAATGGAATTTAGACTCATTATTCACTCTGTGACATTTATTCCTGAAACTGAATCAAGATCGATTTGAACCGTCTCTGAACTCCCAGCGAACCGTTTAGCCTCTCGTTCTGTTTCCTGCCTTGTCCCTGAACAAGAAAACGATTCCAGTGAACGTGTCTGACACAGAACTCGCTGACAGAAGAAGAAGAAGAAGAAGAAGAAGAAGAAGAAGTCGTGTCTGCCTCACTCGAGGGAATCTGCACTTCCTCCCGTTGGCCCCGGTGCAGCTCGTTAGCTTCACTGTCAGTCCGTTCACAGCGCGGCCGTCTTCCCTCATCAGGCACTTTGTACAGACACAGGTTGTGATGTGTGTTCTTAGACTGACTAGTTGTGTGTTTGCAGGTGACTGTCCGCTCCTCTGACCTGATCCGGTTCCTCTGCAGCTCCAGAAGTCGACTAAAGACCGATCGTTCCATGAGGTTTGAATAAATGTAGCTTGAGTTTGACTGAAACATCAGTGACTCGAAGGTTTGGTGAACTCCAGACACAAAGTGCAGCGTCTGTTCCAAACCTGTCTGGTTACTTGTGTCTGTGGTGAAGCTGGGTGCAGGTTCCTCACGTTATAGATGGAGTCAGTCGATGCAGTTTGACACATCTGCAGTGGATTCGGAGCTCTTCTTAATTTCTCCATTTAATTTCCCCTCATTTTGCATCTTTCTCGTTTTATCTTTCTGGGTGTGTTTGTCTGTCTGGTGGTTTTGTTTCAGTTCGGTCCGTGGCTGCTTGTGGAGGCACATTCGTTTACAAACCTGGTGTAATATCACTGTTCTGCTGCTGTTCTGGATCCTGTTTCCACTAATCTACGTTGAGGAGTTTACTCTACAAACACTGAGGGAGAGAAGAGGTTTACTCTTGGTTGTTGTTGTGTGAATTATTTGATGGATAGAATAATCATGTGCTTGGTGAATAGAGAAAAACAAACAATTTGTGTGATGGAAATCGTGGCGAACTGTTTTTCTGTCCTCTTCTTGTTCTTTGACTCGAGGATGAACTTTTCAGATTTTCGTCATCAAAGGTCTCTTCCCACAAAATGTGTAGCTTCCTCATTTAAATTTCCTTATCGTCTTTTGTAAAAATCTCTCCTCTGCCCTGAGCACATTCTGATGCCTTCATTCTACAGCCTCTCCTCTTTGTATGTCTTTGTGAATCAAGTGAAAATGAATCTGAAGGAAGCCACAGTAAATCTGACAAAAAGTTTGCACAATAGAAATTCCTATGGATTAGAGGCTTAGCTGTGTGAGTTCCAGTTAGTGTGTAGGTTTGGTTTGTTTATTTCTACTGGAAGAGGTTTGATCATTAACAGACTGTCGCTAATGCAGAATTATGAAATGAAACATGAAATATTACAACCATTTTATGGAATGGGGTTACTCGATGTCTCGGGGCGATCAGGACGTCGTCTCTTAGAATTTCATCATTTGTTGTAAAACTCTGCAGCGTCGCCAGGAAGTGGGTCTGATGTTGTTTTACTCCTCCTGAGGTCATTGCTAAGTAGCTGCAAATCGGTATATTCAGAATGGCATCTAATAAGAGAGCAATCCATTTATAATTCATCACACTCATAGCTCGGAATTCAATAAGGCGGGGGGGCGGGGGGGCGGGGGCGACTGAGGCTGCGGAGAATACAAATGCAAAATGGAAAGAGGAAAAAAAAACCAACCTGACAAACAGAAGAGAGGAGATTTATGCCCCGAACGAGAGAAGACGACACGTCACAGGCTCTGGAGCTGCATGACACTAATGCATCTGCTCCACAGGTTGTAGTGAAGTGAACATCTGGGCAAACTGGAGCTAATTATCTCTCACTGCAGCTACTTCTCCTACATGGTCGTGTAATACATCATCCTGACTGAGCTGAGATTACAAGCTCATCACAGCAGTAGTAGAAACCCCTGAGTGCGTGCCTGGGTTTTAAATGAATCTTATTTAAAGTTGAAGAAGTTTCACCGACTCTAATTCTCTTCTCTGCTGCAAATGTACAGATTCACTGCCGTCTATGTTTTCCCCCTCATTTAAGGACGTGGTTTTAGAGGATTTATGGATTTCAACGTTCAGATCTTGTAATGCTTTGACTCAAACCCTGAGCTCACACTCAAATAGACTCTGCTTGTGCTTGGATTTCCTGATCTTCAGCTCTTCTCTACGTTCACAGATTTCTCCTCAGCTCTTCTGAGATTCTTCTTTTTTAATGTTCATCAAGTTTGTAAGGATTCCTCAACCAATAGAACGCCAGGTGTGGTGATGACGAGCCAAATTGTCCTGCCCTTGTTCTGAGTGTGTTAGCTTTATGTTTTCGACGGTCCCATAAACTTTATTATTACACCTGCTCCCCGGACAAACAGCACCTTCAAGGAGCAGGAGTCCATAATAAACGTCGCCCTGTTTCTCCTCTATTTTAAATACAGCGTCAACAGAACGAGGGAGGGACCATTTCACTTGTCCTCATTACGCTGGCGTTCTATTGGTCGGGCAAACTGAGTGCAGGCAGGCACGCGAGCGCAGGAAGTCTCAGGGTGTGAGCGCAGGGTTTTGAGTTAAAGCAATTTTACATAATCTGAACGTTTAATCAGTAACTCCCGCTCTAAAATGGAAAGACCACACTGAAGATATAAATAAGAAATAAAGAGAGGAAAAAAAATCCCATTTCTCTGCTGTGAAATTGGTTTTCACCGTCACAACTGGTCAGAGCAGTTCAGTGCGGCTCCCGTGGCAATCTACGAGGTGAATTGATAATGTGCACTCGCCGAGCACTTTATTACCAACACCTGAGCAAATGCTTATTGGTGCAGTTATCCAGTCATCGGGCCGTGTTGCAGCAGCGCACTGCACAAAGGATTCCTGCTGATTACAGGTCAGCAGCTTCAGTCGGTGTTCTCAGCGAGCTGCAGGGACGCTGGAGGTGGCGTGATCGTGGCTGTGAGACGGTTTGATCTGAAGCTGCTGCTGATGATGACAGGGTTTATTCAGAATGATGCAACAAACACCCAGTGAGCAGCAGTTCTGTGGAAATGTCTTTTTCGATGAGGATCTGCAGAGAAGATGTGATGCAACCACAGTCAACATGGAGCAGAGTCTCCAGAGGGTTTACATCTTGTGGAATCTTTGACCATGAAGAGCTGTGAGGGACGTTTCTTCACTTCCCTCTGTTCGGAGGCCGGTGCTGTCATCTTGTGCTTCTGATGCCGCTCGGAGCCAGAGTCTGTGCAGCAGCGATCGTGAAGCTGCGTTAGCGAGTTCCCACCGGTGCTCGTGCTCGACCAATCAGGAGTCACGTCCGTCAATCATGAAGTCTCAAGTCGCAACTAATTAAAACCAAACTGATCAGAAACACTTGAACAAACATCAGTGAGATAAGAACGACCTAAAAGGACAGAAACCGTCTTTGAGCACAGTTATTCACGATGTACTTTGACTTTATGGTTTGGTCCATGTCCCATCTGCTAACATGGAGGAGGTGGGCTTTATGGCCTACAGGGGGCGATCATGATGATTCAGCTTCACTTGTGGGGAGCTGTCACGTCATCCATCTTTATATAAAGACTGTGTGAGGAACCGAGGCCAGTTTCAAAGTTAACGGACGACCTTCCCAGTGTGGGTGTTGTGTTCTCAATAAATCGCTGCGTGAGTCAATGTCCTTCACAGGCGAGAGATTATGTGAAAATTGGTTTTGCTTTTGTGTTTGGACCCATAATGCATCGTGGCAGGCCGACCAATCGGCAGGTGACCGCTCCAGAGGTTAGCCGTGCTGTGATGGATAGAATAACGATGCTACTTACAACCTGTGAAACTACCATACTGTAATTCTATCTGTTAGAATAGAGATCATTAATATTTATATATATATATATATATAGAAGCACATTGTTCAGATGAAACCCTGGATTGTATTCACAGCTTGTCAGATACGGCAGCTGAGAGTAATTGAGGTTTAGGGTTCAGTGAACAGTGTCTTGCACATCTGGATATTTGACACATTAGTGATATGGAGCAGAATCTCCATATCACTGAGTGTCATGTGACGATGAATTATCCTCTGGGGACAACAACCAATATGCTGGAGCTTCCGAGCCAAGACGCTGCGCTCGCTCTACACTTCAACAATTAACGCCAACGCTAATCAGAAGTAATTAGAACACGTACAGGACGGATGTTTACTTTGTTTGTCTGATTCGCTCCTAACATTTTGTCAGTTTACATCACAACACGAGACGTAACGTGACGCGCAGCCAGGACGTCCGGGTTCGAGTGACCACAACGAACTTTGAATTAATCGTGATATTGATTTGAAGTCTTATTGCTCAGCCCTGATTCCAGACATTATGTCTTGTCCCTCTCCTGCAGAGTCTATATATTTACATGTGGACTCCTGGTGCATAATGGAAACACGCTCGCTCTTCCACTTGAATGAAATGTTAATGTCAGTATTTTTCTTTGAAGCATCGCAGCGCTCCTCTTTAATTGTGCTGCTCTGTGCGTTGCCTGTGTCTGACTGGAACCTGGTTGAAGTATACTTCAGTACAGCGGAGGCAAAGCTTCAATTTGTAATTTTCCCATTATAATATGAAACGTTAAACTAGATAATTACAGTCTGTTTGTAGTAAGGGAGTTTCAGTTCAAACACAAATGCATGTGTTAAATGTAAATGCTAACATTTGAATAACAAAGGTCAAAGCCACTTTCAGACATTAAACAAATGGTGAAGAAGCTTTCTGTGGTGCTGCAGCATCAAGACCAGACCAGGGACGAGTTGTAGCATCTAACTGGAAGTCTCCTTTCCTACGAGCTCTGAGGAAGCACACTGGTCTCTGAGTTGAGGATAATGGTGAATCTGCTGCTACAGGGTGGTCTTCAAACGGTCTGTGGGATTCCACCGCTAACACTCGTGCTCCCTGAATGCCTGAAGGGGAACCCACTGGTCTTATAACCAGCCTCTTGTGACCAGAGCAAACTGGAGCTCAGTTTATCTCTTCACAGGCTCGGAGGGATGAGGCGCAGGCTAAATGGCTCAACGCTCTGGTCACACATGCTGATTTGATTCGCCGATCAAACAATGTGCTGCGATATTTGCTTTGCATTCATTTGTGTGAGCGACGAAGTCAGTTCTCCACCATCCGTCATTTATCCGCTGCAAACAGTCAGATTTAATAAGCAAGCTGCTAAAGGAGCCACTATTTGTACCTCAACTTTATAATTTGCAGAAAATTACTCAGATGTTCAGATGCGGATAATTTCTTGCAGGTAATTGTGAGAGTTGTTAGTTTAGATTCGAGTTGTGAAAAGTCTGCCCAATTTTCATCTTTACCTTAAATCCAACTGTAGAAAGAAGAACATATTTGCTTTCTTATCCCAGCTCAGGGTTTTTTAAAATCAATTCCTTATTGTTAGTTCTGCAGAAAAAAATGTTATTTTACTATTCTCCAGAGTAAAATAGTGATTTCTGTACTCGATGTGCCGTAGTTGATGCATGATGCCTTTTTGTTGTGGCATCTCAGTGCAGCGTCTGTGGTTCTGGCTGAGTAATATCTGCCAGAGCAATGAGCTGCTCCCGCTCTGTCCCGACGTCCCCCCCCCCGGGAACCCGGTCGGCTCGAGGCAGCAGCTTTCTCTCCTCCACAGCAGCACCACAACGGCTGACTGGCCAAATGTCTCTGACATATCTCTTGGCAGTTGTGTTTTGAGGCTCCGTGCAGACGTGTTCGCTGAAGCTGTTCTGTGACTCGTGAACTAAGTGGCTGTGATGGTCTTCTGTGCCTCAGTCCTGAGCCTCAGTCTCGTAAAACAAGAAAGAATAAAGCCGAGATGTGGATCCAACAAACAAAACTCCCTTCACACTCCTCAGCTTCCATTTGAAGTCACAGCCTCTTCAATGTCCGCCTAAAGAACTGGCAATTAGTTATCTGTTGCTTTGCTGCCTTTGAAAATGCAAAGCCGTGTTGTGCGTTTACCCGCTGGAGTTGTCATCAGGTCTATTAATTAACAAGTGTTGTTATTTAGACTATTCAGGCCGGAAGTTACTCAGAGCACAAAAATATACTAATGAAAAAACAACCAAGAAAAGTGGCTGGGGGCTGCAGAGTCAAACCATTTGTTTTTTGTTAGTAACTAGTTATTTCTTCTTCTTCTTCTTCTTCTTCTCTCTTCTTCTTCTTCTTCTTCTTCTTCTTCTTCGTTGGGTTTATTGGTGGTTTACGTCAAGGGGCTTTACCAGTATCCACTGAGAGATTCAACATCATATATTCCTTTTGTTCCTCTGAACCTAGTTAACTCCTCTTTTTGTTATATTTATTTCTGTGATTTGAGCAGCATCCTTTCCTCTGTGGTTTGCCTCATCTCTTTTATTTTTGTAATCACGCTCCAAACGTTTGTGTAATATATTACTTACGTAAACCAATCACACCTGGTTTTATGTGTCAATGCAAAACGAATATTGCTGAGTGAATGTTGGACTTTTCAACCTTGCAGACATTTTATATTTCCAAAAAAACTCTAACGCACCAAACGACAGACTCACTGAAAAAGCTTGATATGTCTCCTTTAACGCGTCCAGGAGTTTGAGACTAAAAACCCAAACCAGCTTTCCTGGGCTCCACCCTTTAGCGTTGCTCAGTGAAAGCTTGGGACAGTTCACCGTCACAGTTCAGTCTCTCTCACACATGTGGACGGTTTAACCCGACACAGATTCAAATTGATTTCCCTTCTCTGCTCCTGACAAACGGTCACAATCATCTGAGGTAATTAGTGTCATTTGTTCCATCTTCCCATATTACAGTCATTGTGTTTTAGAAACTGTGTGAAATTGATGAGCACCAGTGAGATGTCTGCGTCTTTCTCTACAATACACCAACTCAGATTGAAGTCAGCACCTAGTGATTTAAAACGCTCACATTTAAAAGCTGGAAGTGTCAAATACTGGCTGTCTGTAACCATGGCAACAGGGTATTTGATCCAGACTGAAATAACAAAACAGCTCCTTCCTCAGGTCAGACGATATCCTCGTTAGCCCCGGCTCTATTGTGTGTTTCGTGCTAATTACACTGAAGCTAAATTTAGATCGATAACGTGGTAAAAAGTTGTACCTGCTTGTTAGCATCGTCGTTTTGAGTATGTTAGCATGAAGACAGTTTCACGCTGCAGCCTAACGAAGCCGCTAGCATCGCTCTGGACTGTGGGCATGGACTGACGACTGACAAAGAAGGTTTACATGATTATTAACAAAACATATTGTCAATTATAAACAGTGTATTGATTAATTAACTAAGTGATAAACTAGATCACTGAAGTCGATGCCTCTTATGGGATCAAATGACCAGTGTGCAGGTTTTAGTGGCCTCTAGGGGCCAGGCTGCAGATTGCAACCAACTGAACCCGTTCCTCTCAGCCCATTTATCTAATCTCTAAAACCCAATGATTCTATTTTCAGGTGCTTTTCCACTAATGAAAACATAATGAAAACATAATATTTCTTTAAATGCTTCACACTGGTCCTTAAAATGATAGAATCTGAAATCTAGATCATGAACGTGTGAAAGCTCCGTTGGTGGGAGGGGTGTTTTCTTATTTTGCAGTTAGCTGTTGAGACCAGATTATGATCCAGTGTCGTCATCGTGTTTCTTTTTAATCTTTGGATATGAAGTCTTTTCAAGTGAAGACGTTGGATTCAGCTCTTTATTCTTTGCCTTTTACAAATCGTGATCAGTGAGAGAGGCTGCAAATGTTTCTTTACACTTTTAAAGTAGATGAAAAAGGAAATGATCCTTTTATTGACCGTTGGGATTCATTTTTTGGGTTTTAGATGTTGCAGAGAAGCTTTTTCTTTAAAGGGAATAAGTAATAAAATGCCAAATTGGAAGATGTTTTCATAGCCTCCCACACGACGTGGACAAAAGCTTCTTTGGCATCATAATGAACAGATTGAACACACAGAGATGGAGTCTCAATCCTGTAAATTGTGCGATGCAGATTTCAACATTTGACATATTGATATCACATTATCAGCCAGTGAGAGGGTTGAAGCCTTTTCTCTGTTCTTGAACATTGTCATCCTACCTGACCACCACCTTAATGACATTATATAAAAATGTCTCTGACAACAAAACATTTCAGTACTTCTGCAGAATCCTTCCTGTCTACATTGAAATGGTCTTTTATAGAAAAAAACAGTTTTTTCGCCTAAAAACACTATTACAGTGTTTTTTATTGGAGGATAAAAGAGAAACTGCTGCTTACAAATGCAATAACCCTCATATTTTTATGACCTTTCATTTTCAGCACAGTTTTTTTTTTTTAAAAAACAGCCTCAGGGAGTTTTGAAGTGGTCTTAGGATAGAAATGGGGAAAAATGAATATTGAAATTAAAAAAGAAAACCTTGATGAATGAAATGACTCAGAGGATCATTCAGTTTAAATGACAACTCTTCAGGATCCTCTTCATTCACACTCAACCAACAGTAATTTAAACCCAACCCATTGGGAGCCGTCAGACACGATCTGAACATCTCACAGGTTCTGTCAAGTACATCTTTCAGGTTTTGTCTCCGAGCGATTACACAACTCACGGTTGATCGGCTGTTTCTTAACGAACCAAAGAAACTCGCAGAATACGAGATTTCTTGGTTAAAGTTGCTATCGTCGGGGGTGATAGTTTCAGCTGTTCTCTCACACGCCAGAACTTGTTTCGCTCTCTCCTCTGTGTACCTGTCATTCAGATTCTGATGGACGTGCACCTGAGGTCCGGCCACAGATGGAATCATTTCTGTGGGGAACACTGGTCTTCGGTGCTGATCCTGCTGCGGTTAAACGAGGCTGACGTGGCTTTGACCGTGTGGCTGGATGTGTTATCATCGTCAAATCCTCCGCACCGTGTCCACACCGTGTCCACACCGTGTCCACACCGTGTCCACAGCGTGTCGAAAGCGCGTCTACACCGTGTCCACAGCGTGTCTGTGGTTTTACGTCATTAACAGGGAAGCTGAGATGAGGCTGGAGGCTTTTCACAGTCAACTGCTTTAAACATGTCCAGCTCACACGACACACAACTCACAACACACAACTCACGACACACAACTCACGTGAGCACACAACTGCTTTGATTTCCCTGCAGCTCTGGGTTGAAATTGACTTGTAGTATTAATGATGGTGACAGTACTTTACAGTAATATGTAAATCGAGCAATTAATCCCTGGTTCACAGGCGTTTGGAACAGTGGGGGGTCCTGGATCCACCGTGGCCCTTTACATCAGTATTGTCTCTCATAATGTTAGATGTTCTGAGATTTGGTAATTAATAAAATATATGAAAGTCATTTCATTGAAAGATGTATGCTGTCATTTAATAAATAACCCCCACGCATGTTCATAGGCTGAACAGTCTTCAGCTCAAAGTCTTTCCTGGTGATTGGCAGGTCTGCAGTCGGTACCACACTTGTCTTTAAATCCCCCCCGAGCCGAACGCTGGAAACACTCCAGGACTTAAGAGCTTAACAAAGATTCATCTGCAGATTCCATCAGCTGCCGGAGGTTCATCGGGACACTGCATTTCACCGAACTCAGCCTGTTCCGTGGATTTGTTTTTTTGGGGGGAATCATTCTCTCTCAATCAATAACTGGGCCACAGAGAGATTTTAGTACTTTATTGTTAATGAGTTAAGACCCATATCTTTATTAATGACCGTTCGGACATTTTTGCTGTTCACAATGACACAAACGCGCCCTCTCACAGTTTGGGCACATTGAAATATCAAGACAGAAATGAGCTCGACAGTTTTTCAAAAGGCATAAACACAACCACAGCTTTTAGAGCCGATACTTTCTGCACAATATCCAAACAAAAGGTATTTTTCAGAACGTGTACACTCAGTGACCAGACGATACTCAGCCTCTGCTCCTGCAAAAACACAAACCCAATTACTGAACAGATGAATATTTGAAGTGTGAGTGTTAGGGAGCAGTTGGTAGATGAATGTGCCAGAGCGTGACTTTTATACCCATAATGCCCGGCGGTGCCAGAGTTCAATTTCTCATTAGAATTGTGCGACATCATGAATAAATGTTGCAGACTCCCCGCCAGCCTCAAAGGACGAGTGGTTCACCGAAGGAATGAAAGACTTCCACAAAGAATTAACGCCTCTGTTGGAATCTGGCGTCAAGGCCCCTCGGAACAGAAACATAGAAACACACACGGGACTCAAACAAAGTGGCACAGAATTCAGCTTTAACACATCCGGCCGTGAGTTTAACTTGCAACGAAAAGAGATGTCACCTCTTCTTCTAGAAAACAATGAATCCTGTCACAGTACAAAGAGTATTCATGTAAAAAGAATCAAGGTCTGTGAGGGTTAGACTTGGTTCAATGTGACACTAAGCAGAGTCTGGCTCTCTTCTTCTGGTCACTGAATGTGCACGGAGCAGACAGACGGAAGGCAAGCGTCAAGCTTTTGCAGTTAGACGGAGAATGAAGCAGTTAGGAAGTCAGAGAACATGAAACATGGCGTCAGAAACCACAGATTCTCCACTTACGGTGCAGGCTGTGTGGTGTCGAGGACCGAAACTGCCAAAGTGTATTATCACCGACCCAATAAAATCCATAAATGGATGCAGAAATAAATATTTAAATATATGAATAAAAGACTTGAATAGAGTTTGGTGATAAAGGGGCTTTTATTGATTTTTGGCTCTTTTCTCTTAATTACATTGCTGAGAATTATCAGATTTAAGATTTGATAAATTGCATTTATTCTTGTGACTCGCGCTGTAACTCTGGTTTTGAAATGTTTATGTATTTCTACATTCATTCATTTCTCTTTAACATAAGTCAGTAAGGTGGGCCTGTTTAATGGATTGGTTGGTTTTGGCAGTTTGGCTCCTCCAGAGTATAAATCACTAAATCCATAAAACTAAATAAACACGTTTCTTGGTTGTACTGCTCGTCTGGTCTGTTTTGGCAGTTTGTGCTTTGATAAGAAATAATCAATTTACTATAAATAAGATAAGGTAATTCCCAGTGCATGATTGGAGTTGAAATTACGTTTTTTATTGGACTATGTTGAATCCGACGCAGCCTCGTTGTTACCTCTGCTCCCTGTGGAGGTAAATGACAAATTCCCATCTTTTCTCATCCATAAAATATTCAGAAAAGTGTCTCAGAATAACCCTGTATTAGTTTAAAACAAGCAAGATGGAGTTCAGTGGTTCACAGATCTTGAGAGAAGTAACTTTTAGGAAAGGAAAGCGCACGTCAGGACAACTGTCACCATCCACATCATCACCAAACAACATGTTTGTCCTCGTCTTGAGCGTCACAATAAGCTAAAGAGTAAAACTTGTGATCGCTGAAGGACATTTCAATGAAGAATAGATGTTTTATAGAGTTGCTCATCCTCAAAGTCGCAACCAGATATTAATAGATTCTCCATTTCCAGGGTCGTCCTCCTCCTACTTGGTCGACAGAGGATCTGGCTTGAATGCGTTTCCTCTGGGCACATTATGTTTTATTCCGCCTCCACATGACCCAGGTGAATTATTCACTGACATTAAGATGGATGTGATTATCGGAGCGGTGACCTTTATTCTTAATAAAACATTTATATGAAGCTGTTGTTGAATCGTCCCATTAACATTCCAGTGTACATGATTTTAATAAGTATTATTACTGTGACCGTGGAAGAAACTCGTTTGTGGTTAGTTTCCTATTCATATTTTTAATTGAAATTGGATTATTGAGCTGTTTTAAATCAGTTTGCAGGAAACATTAAGCTGAAAATGCCAAGACTAAGTTATTATATTATTATCTAAATGGCAACACCAGCAAAAAAATGAAAGTACTAACACACTTTAAAAAAAATCCAGTTAAGGTATGAAAATCGACTCCGACCTGCTCTGGAACCCAACGAGCCTGTTGGAGGAAACGGCTTCGCTCTGCGTCGCCCCCCCCCCCTCTCAGTTTTATTTTATTACACGTGAATAACAACACGTCGCTGTGTGTTGCTGACGTCATGGTTACGTCTACATTTCATCGCAAAGTCACGGCTTCCTCCAAATGTTCTCTGCTCGTTGTAACGACTTTTTTTATGGCGTTTTTTATTTTTTATTTTGAAGTCAGTAAACACAGCAAGGCCACGTTCTGAATGTGTAGAAAAAACAGACTGTGAATCAAGATGGACGACGTGAAAGCCAAAGCATCTCAATAATCCCACCTCCTCCATGTTGGTGGACGGGACATGGGCCAAACGTGTATAAGCGTGTTCACGGTATTGCGACGCTATCCCCCGATCGGTTCTGCGTCACCATTGGCCCAAGACGGCAGCGTTCGTATCCAGGATGGTGGCGACCACGTCGTCCATCTTTTATTTACGGTCCTATGAGACAAACGCAGCCCTCTTATTAATTTGTGGAGCGAGTTCGTCGACGCACTTTAGTGCAGACGGCTTCAACACAACACCGGGTTAACAAACTGTTGTTGCACATCACTGGTTAGATTCCTGTAACAGATGAAAGCTGGGTTTTGCCTTGTGTTCAGAGTAAAAAGTTCATTAACGTTATTAAATCTTGTTTGTATTGCAAAGTTTTGTGGCGTTAAAAATTATGAATGTTAATATAATTCGACATATTATATTAAAATGAATATGTTAAACAGAGGGCTGCTTTCTCCAATGAGGCAGGACATGTGTTGACGTGCAGTCAGATTTACATGTATAATATCAATAAAGTCAGAAACTTGTGTTTCCTCTATCAGGTGAATATAATATTATAATTCATGTACCAATTATTTCCATCAGGCAAAGTTTTTTTTTCCCACAGTGTATCAGAGATTTGGTGCAAAAGCTTTTGGAAAAATGATTTAATAAATAGGAGGCTCAGCTTTCATCATTTTAAAATCTAATTAAACTCTCATCCACTCTTTTTGTACAAATTAATGACTTGACATCATGTGCACAGGAAAGTCTTTATACCAGTAAAGCCACAAAGCAGTGGCTCAGAACCTTTTCTATGAACCTTGCAGATGTATTTTGTGCAGACAATCACGGAGGTAATAGATTTAATGTGATGAATAGCCCTTCACAATTAAATAGGACACTGCTAACGTCGTTATTTTCCATAAAAAAAACTATCTGTAATCTGTGTCCCAGCAAATAAATCTTTGAACTCGTCATTTAACATCATTTAAGAACATATAGGTGCAGACACCAAAACCAGACATGCTGTTACACGAGCTATTCACATGCAGACGACACAAAGGTGCCGAGAGTCTCGAGGCCCTGAAAGGAAAGTTCACAGTATACGTCAGTCATACTTCAGAAAATAAATAAAAAAAGAACGAAGCAAAAAGTGTTTTTCACCACAGGCACAAAAAGTACAAATTCATTACATTCAATACTGAAGTGTCACAGCTAAACATGTGGTTTGTGCTGAGTGTCTCTGTTGTGGTGGTGAAGGTCACAAGCACTTCTGAGAAGGTCGTCGAGAGCCCGGTGAGAGAATGAAGAGAACACGGGTGAAGATGTTCAAACGTTTGTCGTGAAAATGAACCTTTTGCTTATCGTCACTTTTATTCCTCTTTGCTTTAGAAGTTGTGTTGTAGGAAATGCTGATGTCGGGAGAAGAGCTCAGACCTGAACCTTTTAAACTAGACGAGTACCGACGCACATGTCTTGAGCATTAAAGCAACACTATGCAACCTTCTGACCTGAAACAGCAGCTCGATTAAAACGAGTCTGATGGTTGAGTGACTGTGAATATGGAGAATGTTTCCTCTTTCTTTCCCACTCCTCACCCTGAGCGTCTGCTCGGTGATTTTGCCTTTTGCATAAACGCAGCAGGAGAAAGTCTGGGTCAGACGCTGCAACAGGACAATGTGGACGTAAAAAAGCTTTACGCCCACTCGCTCGCTGTGAATTTTCCAGACGACTTCCTGCTGTATTCTCAAATGGGCTCATTCTGACGTTTGACCAAGGGGCTGTCAGAAAGATGTCAACTGAGCAACTGACTCGGAGATTTGTGTTCTCACATACAGGCTCTGCAGGAGTTCAGGTCGTGTCTGGAAGCAGCGTGAGAGTCACAGCTTCAACTGTCACAATCAGCTCCAGCAAGTCGAAGAGTGGAGCTGAACTGTCGATCAGTTAAAAAGACTCAGACGTTATTAAAAAACCAGAGTTTATCTCCAATATTCAGCAGGAAACTGTTAAAACATGAAGAATTCTGAACAGAGTTTGGTGGATTTGTTACAGCTGCAGCTCTTCTGGGTCAGGAAGCAGAGGATCATGGGTAATATCCAGCGTTCCGTGAGAGACCAACAGAATCAATCACCACTTGTGGAAAGTAAAAGTTGCAAAGTGTTGCTTTGAGACTAAAAGACTGAATTATGCAGTTTGACACATTTGATGGAATGAGGAAGTTGGTAAAATAACCGGATATTTTTTACGCCAAATGGTCGATTTATCCATCTAATCCGGTTTGTTGTTTGTTTGTTTGCAGGATAACACAAAAAACAAAAAACAGATTTACATAATTCATGGATCTTGATGCCAAATATGAGGCGTATTTATTGTGCGAGTGATTTTTATAATTGTGTGTAATTTGGTGCAGATCCAAACAAAAGTCCAGATCCAGGGGATTAAATCGTGTTCTCGTCAGGGGTCTGTTTATGCGTTCATTAGATTTAATATTCAGAAGCGATGCAGATTACAGTGAAACGCCATCAAACCCCAGCGATAAGCCGCGGCCCGCAGCTCTGCAGCCTGACGTCACAACCCTCACAGATGCACTCAGTATGTTCGGAGGCAGGAGGGGGAATTAAATCCAATTATAACTGGATATGTAAACGAGGTCTCCAGATGGTCAGTCAACCAGAAATTCACAGGATGGTAAATTCTGCCCGAATAATAGACTACAACACTCCGAGCCTGAGTGAGCAGCGGTATTCAGAGGACGTGAACTCTGCAGAAAGGGATCAAATCAGAGTCGCTGCCGAAAATGTTAACACGTCACATAGCTGCACTCGAATTGGGGACACGAACCCTCGTCTCCGCGGAGGTCACGGCCCTGTTGGCGGACGCAGAGACGTTGCATAGCAGAATGAGTTCTGAGCACAAAGAACAAGGGTGTGAGTGAAGAGCGGTGGGTGTTGGGGAAACTGTAAATATCTTGGAGGTCCCCGGATGGAAATGTGCTGTGTGATCCGTGCGGTGCTTTAAATTCAAACTACTGCGACTGTTTTGTGACTCATTCCAGAGAACATGAATCTCAGCGGGATTGAAACGCCTGCGGCTCTGCACCAGTCAGCAGAAAGGAAGTAGCCATTTGGAAAAAGTGGGAAATTGTTTTGTTTTTTTTGTGCAACGACAAAATATGAAGTCCACTTGATTTGACAGACCAGGTGTAGGTGTGTCCACTGACCTGGACGTGGAGACACTTTGGAGACACCTTGTCACAAACTGATGCTGGTGACACATCTCTAGTGCCGGTTGTGGAGTATTTTCCAGACTCGGCTTGTGAGTTCAGAGCAGAACTTCTCTCAGCAACTCACACAGATACAATCTGCTGCTGGACCACAAAACGCTTCAATGGGTTTTTCTAACATTTGCTGCTGATCGGTAACTACGACGATAACATATCTGTTTCTCCACTGCCGTGTCTGATTACAAGTTAGAAGCTAGATGAAGCGTCACTGACATTCACAGGCCTCGCTGATGTTCTGGTATCTACCTTCGGGCCTGTTTGACAGATCGTTGTCGTTGATATTGAGATTTTTTTTTTTAAATTATGGGTTTCAGAAATATCCAGCGGTGTAGAAAAGGCTTCACTGCCTTTTTAGTTTCCAGAACGCCACTTTTAAAATACATGCTACGTAGTTTGGCACAGTGTCGGTACTTTGTGGTACGAGGTAAAGAATCCTTTGTGTATGACTGGATGTTCCTGTTGGTCATTTCAAGCTGACTCGTGGAAAAGTGGACTTGAGATTAATATGTGATAACTGTACAGCAACCATATGGCAGCAGTCAACTTCCAGCTGGATGTTTGGGGATCATTCATGATGCATGACACATTATTTAGCACTCCCACAGTTTGGCAAACAAAATCTGACTCAAATCTGTTTGTGTTGATATACATTTTTTTATATTCTTGCATCCCCGAGTCTATTTGCTCTTTTTGGAGCAGCTCTCCACTGAAGTCATCGCCCTGTTGCTTCTTGTCACTGAATACGACCTCATTCTGTGCAACTCATTTTCCTAATATAAGGCCTCTTCCTTACGAAGCAGTACAGATCGATCAGAACCTAAATATGAATCAATAACTAATCCAGTCCAGAGTCCAGGGTGTTCCTGACGTTGCACCCCTTCGATCTGTCAAGGTACCAAAGTGTGGTTTGAAACATTTAGCCGATAATGTTGCTCACGTTTCTTTTTTCTTACGTCTTTTCGACGCACGTTTTTTAACACGTGCACCTTTTTTAAAAAAAAACAAAATAAAAAGTAAGACGCCGCCAACAGCAGAGACTTAAAGAATGTAAAACTCCTTTGAACACACGGCAGAATTTACCAAATAGTTACACAGACACAGAGATTCACATCATCACTTGTAATCTAAGCTTGAGACTCAGTAGAACATATTTACAGCAGACGACACGCGGACCCTGTGTCGACAGCACGACACCGTTCATAGAGAAACACAAGATAACAGAAACAGTTCATCTGAGATGCACGTGGCACATTCATAGCTCATGACATATTCATGAAGAGACAAAAGTTTAACTCCTGCATCGTTACACCTTTTTTATGTACGAGTTTACAGTGCAGATTTCAGAATAAAAGCCTGGAGGGATTCACATACAATCACTGTCTCGTCTCCGTGTCTCTGAGGCCTGATTTAAAAAAAGACAAAAACATACTAATGAGTAGTGTCACAGCAGAATTGACCCTTTGAGTTCATCTGGTTTCTGAGTTGATATAGGCTGTGCGTGTTCTATTATTAAATAAACTGCAGTTTTAAAGTCAAGTATTTTAACTCAGAGATAACAACTAATTGACTCTGGGTTACTGTTTTTTAATTAAATCTTTTCATGGTTTGTAATCAAGAGTACGCAGAAACTACTAAAAAGGATTTGAGTCATTTAATGGTCGTTGCGGATCAAGGTTTGGATTCAGGATTTCATTTTTCTCAAACATTGTAATAAAGGTTGATATTGGTTGAAATCCCAGTTGAGCCGATCTGAGCTGTTGTGAGTCTAACGTAGCTGTAGAAATAACTTCTAATAACTCTCATTTCTTCAAGCGACATCACAAATGTGACGTTAACTGCTCCTCTCTCGACTGAAAACTATGTTGGCAGGACAGATTCGTCCCTATTCACCGATCATCAAAACAAATGAATCCCCCCCGTTAACCACAGAGCTGCAAACTTAAACCCAAGGTCACACTAAAGTAATGAAGAGGAAATAATGTGAAGTAATCAGGCTCCATTGTGTTGATTGGGGGGGTGCCGAGCTGCTGCTCCTCTGGAATCAGGGAGAACAACAAAGATGTAACACCAAAACAAAAGACTTGGTTGGTTCAGCATCCTCCTCAGGTTCTATCTCTTGAAATAAAGTTTCAGCTGAAAGTCATTGTTCTGAACGGCCTCGATAAAAGTTACCTGAAGGTTTGTTTTACCTCAATCTCTTGCTGTGATTTGATGTTTGAGCCCTTTTTGACTTGTAGCCTTGTTTAAAAATATATTCTTTGTTCCATCAATTGTGCGAATATACAAGGAAATTAATCCATAGAATAATATTAGAGGAGTTACTTTACTTTTGAAATCTGCCCTGCAAACGTCTCAGTACATCCGTGTGTTTGATGCATCTTTATACATTTATACAAACAAGTTTTCATAAGAGTTTTCATAAGAGTTTTCATAAGAGCCCGACAGTAGCTTATCAATGCCGTGTTCACCAGTCCTAACTGATTATGTACTGAACAACTGGAGCTTTGAAAGTTGGGCACATTTTGTGCCTCAAATAAACTAATACAGTGTTTTTCTTTCAGATAGAAATGTTTTGTCTGTATTTCAGGGACAAACACTGAAGTCCCGCTGCTGTGTTAATTGTCTACGTGGCGCAGAGCGGTCAAAATAATTAGACGTAAATGTTTTTTCTTGCGTTCTTCCTGCTTTTCTTGACAGTATTAAAATAGCCTTGCACAAGTTACATGTAAACGTGTGTTTCTAAAACCTTTCGAGTGGAGACCTGCAGTCGACGTCCACTCAGGGGACTTTGCTCCTCACCTTTTTTAAGACAGTCTGTGTCTGCTCAAATGGACACCGCAGTCACACCCCCGCTGCTGCAAGACGCCTTTTCCAGATCCTCCATGACCAAGTCCTGCTCGTTGATGTGGTTGAGCCGCCTGGAGGTGCTCTTGTCCAGGCTGTTGAGCGAGATAGGCTCCAGAGAGGATTGTGCGTTGTTGGCTGGGAGCACAGAGTTCCCCTGCAGCCTGTGCGAGTAGGTCTTCCTCAGCTGTCCGTCCGCCGTGCACAGGCTGAACTTGAACACAGCTTGAAATCCGCTGCGGAAATTCTCGTTGAAGAAACCGTAGATGATCGGATTGACGCTGCTGTTGAAGAAGGCCAGCCAGTGGGCAAAGGGGTAAATGTAAATGTTGATGATCCTGTACTGCTGCTCGGTCAGGCTGGCGTAGTCGCTCAGCATCATGAGGGTCCACAGAGGCAGCCAGGAGAGGATGAAGAGCAGAGCAACTATCAAAAGCATTTTAATCACCCGCTGCTTTTTCTTGGACACGGTGTGGCGGTTGTTGTGCCCCGGCTTCCCCTCCGAGGTGACCGCCGTTTTGAAAAGCGTGATGCCGATCCGGGCGTACATGATCACGATGAGGGAAAGAGGAGCAAGGTAGATGTTTGCAAACAGGACGGTGGTGTAAATCTTCCTCATCTCCTGGTTGGGCCAGTTCTCTCTGCACCAATAGAACGGACTGGTCTTGTTGTCGTAGCCCAGCAGCACCCGGATGGTTTGCTCCCTGGTCACCTGTAGCATCACCCCAGAGGGACACATGATGGATATGGCCAGAACCCAGATGACGACTATTATCAAGGTGGCTGTGGATATGGTCAGCTTCTGCTTGAACGGGTAGACGATGCATCGGAACCTGTGAGGAGGATTTAAAAAGACGGAATGAGGGTTTTGAATGTAGCCTGATTTCATTTAGAACATTTAATTTAAATGCCACATTATATAATGGGAGGCAATGCAATTTACAAAAGGTCAAATCCATAAAGAAAGATTGATGTGCGTGTTAGGTGTCTGAACATTGCACTTTCTCAGCTGTACAGAGCAACATGTACGATAGAGCCAATTAACCCAGCTCCCTTTATCACATTCTACTGATTAATGACCACGGGTGGTGAGTTATAAAAGATTGAATGTTCACAGCAAACTGTGCACAAAGCTGCCTTCATTTTATAATATGGTTTATGGTTAAATCTTAAAATAACAAGCCTTAGTGACATTTCTTTGTTGTAAAGGTTTAACACCAACATCCTAGGAATCATGACCAATTATCATATACATGTACCAAATGTGAAATACCTTCTAATATCAGTATCAGCCCCAAAAAATCAATATTGGTTTTGCTCTGTTTTCCAATAAAAACAGATGAATTGATTGGCCTTGTTGTTCTGATCAGCGTAAAGGAGACTGTGTGCATAAGTAAAAATTGATAGAGTGGCAGCAGGTAAACATTCATGCAAATACAGCAGATATTTTATGAAACACTGAAGGAAAACCAGTGGATCCACCTCGAGGATTCGTGCAATATCTTTTTGAAATGTGAACACTCGTCTCTAAGAAAACTCCAGAGCTCCATTGAAGTGGCGTGATGTGAATTAGCAGAAACACTGGAGAGAACAGATAGAAGTGATTACAGCTCAGACAACAGAGGGTCGATTCAAACTCTCACTTAGTTTCACTGCAGAGGAGCAAAGAGCCAAACAATCGTTTACTCCTGAATCAATAGTTTTTAAAAGGTCTCCCCACCACGCCGCAGTGTTTTGAATGGTTTTAAAAGGAGAATGGTGTGGTGGCATCAGGCTCTCACTGGGATACAGAGCTCTCCATCTCCTCTCCCATTCCACACTGGTTCTAATCAAGAGGCTGATGGATAAGTGCGGTGACTTTCTGATGTCAAAGCATTTCAAACTCCATCTGTCCTTTCCAGAGGCACGGACGCCCTCCAGGGATTTTCAAATGGCCACAGGGTGACGTCACCGTGCGTCTAGTGTCGGTTTTACTGCTTGAAGAGCTGCCCCCCCCTCCTGTCCTCCCTCACGTCCTCCACAGGCCTCCACCAGAGAGGGGAGGCTGAATAACAAACTCCTTCAGGACTGTTGTATTGGACTCATTCAAGTCAAACTGTTGTTCTGAAGCCTCCAGTTTATCCAGAGACATCTTGGAGCCTGGTGTTTCACCTATTACAAGAAAGTGCAGTGTAAATGATGAAGCAGATTCCGGTCAGGCTCCGGTCAGGAGACGCTGGCTGGGCTGACTATCATTTAGATATGTTTGTCCAAATCCGACCTTATAGTGTCCTGATGACCTCTGGTCGGGCATCTACCTTCATCTGTGAACTGCACCCATTGGACAGTACCAGCTGTCAATCATATAAGAAGCCACGCCCCAATGCATACAGTGCTTTATGGTCTATTTGACCATAATGAACTAAATCTGCTGTATTGAAGAATTATTTTTTGTAACTAGAGATTGAGACATAAACTCGTTATAAATCAAGTGAGAAGTAATTTTCTCACAGACGTCTAAATCTAAAACGAGTGGCGTCGCCTCCGGCTGGTGATTAGAGAGATGCAGTTTAGCTACAGGCTCACTGACAATTAACATCTTAGGATGAGTGTATGTGTTTCATATTCTATTAATACGAACAAAGGTTATTGGATCTCGACAGCTGCGGAAAACGGCTGAGAAACAGAGGAGAGCTCTTAGCAAAGGGCAGAAACTGAACCTTTTTACCATTTAATTAAACAGCATTTTATCACATGAATTAAAAGTTCTGTCTTGATTAATCTGTGCTTTCAGCTGCAGTTCAAGGAGAAAAGATTGGAAAAGGACAGAATAGGTTTAATGCAGCAGTGATGGTAAAACGCAGCCACTGTACCTGTCCACAGCGATGGCCACCAGGGTGAAGACGGATGCTGACACAGAGATCCCCTGAACCATGCCACTCATCTTGCAGACCAGGCTTCCGAAGGGCCATCCTGTTGGACAGGAGAGACGCATTGGGCTGATTTTACGACGGAGACACTTCACACAGACAGCATGATAAACACACAGTACAAACAAGTTGGATTCGATATCTCTGCGTGCACGGAGAGAGGCAGCGGCGCAGCTAAAGGGATTTGCAATAGTGTCGTATCCGAGTGTCTTAAAAGGGAATAATCCCTTCTTTAGCAGTGCTTAATCAGGGCTGCAGGGCGAGTGTAGGTGTCATATTGTGACTGTCTGCAGGCTGTCCTCGGTGTAAACCCCCCCGCTTCCACCATCTGTACTTCTGCTTAATTGTCATAGCCTGTGAAGTAAAGGTTGAGTGAGAATAAGAAGCTTTCTGGAGTTCCTAGCTGTGAGTTTTAATTGTCACCGAGACAAAACGTATTTGTACTTTAGGTAAGAGTTTGTCTCAGCGTGGGAACAACTCAAGGGAGCTTTTTAAAGTTCGTAAGAGGAACTGGTGTTAAAGACCCTGTAATAAGTTAAACGTCTGGGACTCTCCAGCAGAACTGCAGAAACAAGTTCTTTCTGCTGGATTATTTTACGTCATCTAGTTTTATTAACGTTAAAATCCATTCATCCGTTCTCTACACTGTCTATCCTGTTAGCCAATCACAGCTGACATCGGGCGGGAGGCGGGGTTTAACGCAGCAGGGCTGACGTACGGTGATAAACAATCAAATGTAAAAATGCTCCGTGTTTCTGCCTTTTTGTGGTGATATAATATTTTGGTCGGTGGCCTGAAGCAACACAAAAGAAAGATGTTTACCTCGAACTAATTTCTAGTAAACTTGTGATTTGGCTTCACTAATTAAAGTTAAAACCTAGTTTGCGTGTGTGCAGAGCTCCTGCATGTGAATACCTTTTCCTTTCAGTTAATAATCTGTTGTAGGTTTTCTACTTAATGATCAGTCCTGAGCTTTGCTATAAAGGTTCTCCATCAACTGGCCTCAGATCAGACATCATCTGTTCTAATTATTTGATGTCTCTACAAGTGCCGATCCAAAGAGCCAATGAGGTGACTCCAAACTTTGAAGGTTGGTCTTTTTAAATGGAAATGTCGAGGTTTCAAGGATATCTAACGCCAGAGCACAGAGCGCGATGAGTCACTTCTCAGCCGTCAAGTTACAGAGACGTTCCAAAGACGGCATTCATGCAGCGAGGACGGAAAGACGCAGCAAGACTTCACAGTCCGTGGACCCCAGCTGCTGCTTATAGAGGTCGATGAAAAGTAAAAGCGCTTCAGATCATAAAGCTCTTCTCCAACCAGCTGTGTTCGCATGTTGACAACATCAGAGCTTTGACTCATCGTCTTGAGAGGACAGAGACCGACCACGTCTATGATGTCACTTTCTGGGAAGCAATAGAATTCGCTGGAAGTCGTCAAGATGGACATTCAAACTGAGCACTGATCTGAGACAGCAGGCAAATTACAACGAGCAACAATAATTTCATTGTGAGACATTGTGAGAATAATATTATGGAACAAATGTGTGTTCATCTGAGTGATTTAAAACACAAACATCTTAAAATAAATATCTTGTGAGCACAAGATTAGAAAGAAATCCTCTTTTGGGACTTCAGGGGCTCTGTGTGGTGTGTTCACTCAGTTGTTGAAACTCTGTGTGACCTTCAGAAGGAAGAATTTCTCAGGTGAAGCCTCGCGAAGGCTGCGAAAAAACAGCTGTGATCTTGGTTCTGTTGAGTGGAAATAATGAATGCACTTCACAAAAGCACGGTGACAGTGACAGTAAACTCAAATGTCAGCTGCTCCTTTTCAAACCACTCATTTTACACTTTCTCTTCTAACATTTTGTTTCCTGTCAACACACTTTCCTCCTTTATGTGCACTGGTGTTGGAAGGGAAACAGCTTTGTTAAAACTGAAACCTACAAAAAGAGAAGAGGGACTTTGAGAAATATCTTCATAGGGACCAGACCACACTAATTACTATAATACTAATAATAATGATGTAGTGTAGCTGCTGTTACCGACATTATCTTGATAATAAACATTGTTAGACAGATGCAGACAAGATGGTTTGATGACACTTTCATCTCCTCGTTGTGATGCATCTGTCACTGGATTCACAAATTACCAGCGCCCAGGAAAAGCTCCCTCATCTAAAGCCTTGTTGACTGAAGGGCCGTCAACATCCTAATGGAGCAGGAGATGAAAGCTTCCTCTGAGGCCGTGTCAGATTCCAGTCGTCCACACCGACGAGAGGCTCGAGTCACACGGCCACACGGGGCTGCGTGTGGATTTCTCATTATTGGTGAAGAGCTGTCAGTCATTAGCAGAGCTGCCATCTTCTCCATCTGTGCTGCTCGGGGCTGTGGTGACTATCCGAGTGAATCAGGCCAACTCCTTCCGTCACACTGGACAATAAGAAACTAGGATAGACCTCAGTAGACTGCACGTCTACACCAAACTGAGCAGGCATACGCAGGTTTTTAAAACTCCCTAATTAAAGGTGATAGACTCCTTTTACCCGTTGCCAGTAGAGGAGTCTGTTATTTTCCCCCTGGTCTTCATCGAGACCACACTGGAATCTGAGAAGCTCTCTCACCTCGCTGTCTCGCTAAAAATCGTTGTTAGACATGGTTCCTAAGTGCACAAACGATCCTGGCTTTCTACACACCTACGCCCAAGAGTTAAATGTGTGTCTCAACTTTGGTAAACGTGTCGCATCAGCTTCGTGGCTGCAGACTGAAATTGTCCCCCTCTGCCCGGCGTCATGTCCATTACTGCCGATCGGAGCAGGAGCTGATAACCGTCTACTGGAGCGAGTCATTTGTACCGGGAGGGACCGATTACTGTGTCTATTCCCATCGGAGAAATAAGACGTTAGTGGGTGTTCTGACCAAACCAGCCAGCCAACAGAGATGATGGTAATGGGATGTGACCATGGCTGAGCACGGATGACTCTACCATCATCTCATTGATTGCAGAGCGTTTAGGCTGCGCTCACTGTACATGTTCTTTAATTAAGAACCAGTGGTGCGTTCTATCCCTAAAAGAAATGTCAGTTAAATCACCTTTTCTTCCAGACACTGAAAACCAATAATGAACAAACGCTTGTCCCTGTGACTTGCATCCAATCACCAGCATCTCCCCCCCCGGTCAAATGTTCCCGACGCCGCCACGGACGAGCGCTGCATAGAAAGAGGCTCATTCACAGACGAGCGTGGCCCTGTTTATGAAAGACGCAGTGGTTTTTGCGTTACAGCTGAGTGAGTTCAATTTTGATTTCATGTGACACCAGCAGGTCTTTTTTCTCCTGTTGGAGTCTTTCATGCGGCGCGTTGTGCTGCAGCCTCTCTCGCCTCCGCCCTGATTCCCCGGAGTCTCTGGTTCTCGGCTCAGATTTGACAAGTGCTGCTGTGACTGTCGTGCTTGTAGCTCCCAGTTAAAGGACCAGTGTCCATCAATTGCCATAAATACAATGTAATATTCTTACGTATGTATTCATTGGCGTATATTCACCTGGAACTGGTATAATCAGATTAGAACTGGAATGAACCTTTCGTATCTCCACAGGAATGAGGAGTGATGATGGGTTAGGGAAGGACACCAGGGTAAGCCAATCAGAGGCAGGGTAGGGGTGGGTCTTGTTCCCATTATGTGGAATGTAAGTGCTTCTCTTTCGAAAGGGGCCCCACCATGTTGCCCCTCCGTGTTTTGACAGAAGCCGGGAAAGGTCAAACTAAACACTGGCTCGAGGGAAAGCCCTTCACATGATTAAAAGCTCCAGAACAACAGAACCCTGGAGGGATTTCTGATTGCATCAGTGTTGAAGATACCTTTTTCCATTTGTTGACATCGCTGAACTGTCGAATTGTTATCGTCCCCACCGCAGCAGAAAATGGTAGGTTTTACTAATGGAGCCATTTGTGTTCCTCACTCAGAGTGAGCTGCGTGCTGGAGATTTCCACATCACACTTGTGTCCGTTGCATAATGCAGATTGTGATTCACATCCAGACCGGTTGCGAGATGCCCTGAGAAAACTTCTCGTGAGAGCACGGAGAAACTTTTCCTACTTCCCTCCCCTTCTGCAAAATGAATGTGACGTGATGCGATGTAATTTGCTGCATGAAGACGCTTTTGTCCTTAGCAACGTAGAATAAGTGCATGAAACAGGAGCCAGATTTCATTAAATCTGAAAGAACGACTCCAATGAGAAACTGAAAGCCTGTTCTGTGTTGCACATGAGGCGCTTAAAGGAGCTGAAAACTGAATTATATCGCATCATTATTTGATCAAATATTTAAATGCTGGTTTGAATATCAGATTTTGTCACTAAATTTATAAAAACCCACAGACATTAATGGGTTGAACTTGTCTCACGACACAAGCTCGTGTTCTTGCACCTCGCGGGGTCGATGCTTCTGTAGCGTCAACTGCTGGGGACGTCTCTACCTCATGATCTTTATGTGTCTATAGGTTTACACCCTGTAATTATAGGTGAGCCGCTCCCGGCCACCAGCGAGTGTGAATCTGGAAACCTGTGCTCATTTTCAAATCTACCGTTTTCTTTAATTTGTACACTCCCGTTGTTTTGCAGGAGGGAAACACAAACTTTAATTTAAATGATTTGCGTTGGTTTTAATGATGTGGTCCCTCGTTGTTTGGCAGCGATGCTACTGTAGAAAGAAACGGTTTCTAATTAGCTTATCTGTTGAGCTTTGTAAACAAGAGATAGAGTAATTAAAACGGCGTGATACCGGCTGCCAGCATGCAGCTTATAACCCTATTCAACATCTCACAGTGGATCAAGCCTAATTAAAAATGTACACTTCTGTCTGATAAAGCCTTTAGTGCTGAGGAACAAGCCCGGTGCTGCAGAAGAAAGTTCTCAGCTCTGCTTCCTGCTGACGGTCGGTGGGAAGGCTCCGGCTCCGCTGGGTCCTTCCCACCGATCTGAGGCAGGTGAGTTTAAGGGGAATTGACTATAGAGCTCAACACAGTTTAGAGGAAACTGAAAATCATTTCATTTAGCAGACAGTCGAGGCTACGGGCTGAACACTTCCTGGTGTTAAAACTATGTAGAACTGCTACTCTCTTGAAAACTTGAAAGTGCTTCATATGTGCACGAAGCCTTTTGTGATAAAACACTTTATATCATTAGTTCATGTTGTGAAAACGTTTTCTATCCCCGTCCACCTCTGTGACTAGTTCCACAACTTCCAAGTGCAGTCAGTTTTCTTTTATACAGCGACAAATACAACCACGTTATCTGAAGGCATTTTTTTATATAGAGCAGGTCAGGACCTGGGCTCATTACCGTATTAATAAGGACAGAGGATGTCGCACCTCGTTAAGATCTATACAAATATCATTTTATTGATTGATTGATTGAAACAGACCCAACGCTTCCACATGAGGAAGCACAGTAAGTTGGAAGCTTCACATTTGAGTTTTTAATTCTGAATAATATCATTACTGCAGGGATTTAAACTGCAGCCGTGCTTCCTTCCAGGCGCCATGTGTCTGACAAAGACAATAATTCTTCTTAAGCTGTTTCAGAACGGATAAAATCTGCTCATGTGACGAGGCAGCAGATGGATAATTGGTGTAAACAACTATTGAGTATTAGTAACCAATCTAAAATCATCCCTGGAGGTGAATGAGTCCATTTTCAATCCCTGCAAATTCTTGTTGTTCCAGTGATATTCTTATTAACGACGAGACACGATTACAGGCTTTGTTGTCGTTATGACTCTGGACCCAAATCAAAGACATCTCAAAAAGCCTCAGGAACACATGGAATACATTTTCATTCAGGTTTAGTCGAGAGGAAAATGCAGATCGACCCTAGTTTTTCTTATTACTATATTTATAATATCTGGTTTCAAAGCAGAAGCCATAAGTTGGGACAGCAGCGAGCGGCTGCAGCCTCCGTGGAGGATGTGAACTCTCAGCCGCTATCACTCGCCTTAAGATTCGCTCATGTGATATTTGTGCTGTCGAGAGGCAACTGTCAAGTCCAATCAGCTCAACGCGTAAAAAGCCCCGGCCGTGTTCATGCATGGTGGGAAGACTATCGCCTCCCTGATGAATCTCTATTGAGCCTCTGAGCCGTCCTCACTTGTGACACCACAGGCTTGTGTTGAGAAAACATTCGGTCATGTTGTGATGTCGACTAAGTTCAGTTCACATAGGAAGGACTGAGTATGAAGTGAAGAACAAGGGCAGCCCTGCATATAGATCAGTGACCCGGGATCCAGGTTAATGTTTCTGTTCATGAGAAACCAATCAGCAAGTAGCAGAGTTCCATGAGCAGATTGATCTGAACATGCTCAGCTTCAACAAGCAGGAAACAGCAAGTTGAAGATGTGTTTCTGACTCACACACTTCTCTGTTGTGTTCCCTTTGGCCAACGAATGCATTAACAGATAACTTTGCTTTAGGTAATGTCTGACGGTGCAGAACCTCTGCTGTTTGCAGCGTGGATCCATCCTGTCAGTGTAGTCCGGACAGAGAATATCACAAAATTAGATTATAGACGTCTTTGAGATTAACACTGAAACCATCACATCTTGCAGATCTGTTCATATTTACCACAGGAAATGAGAGATATCGATCTTCTACTTGTCAAACTGCTGTTTCAGGCACGTTGAGTTTTAATTGGTTGATTTGTGTCTCTAGTGGATTAAAGTCTAAGTCACTGCTGATGTTTGCTGCTTGGTTGGTTTGTTTATTTGTCAGCAGGATTACTGAGCGGATTTCCACTAAACTCAGTGGGAATGATGGGACATGAGCCAAGAAATAAGCCATTAAAGTTTGTTGTGGCTGCAGACGTTTTCCCAGGGAATAGGATACGGATCTTGAGGCTTATTCACGATGTCTGAAAGTATCTGCAGCTTGGTGGCTTGATTGAATTTAACAGGAACTTTGAGGCTCCACTTAGTGACTAGTTAGAGATGTTTATAGGAAACACCGTGATTCTTGTTAGGAGAGTTTATGGCATTAAACAAAGAATGCAACTTGGGTAGACGGGTTTTACTCCATGTTTTTGTTCAAGTCGAAGGTTTATCTGGGAAGGTGCAGGTGATATTTGACTGTCTTCCCTCTGCACAGAGTTTTGTACAGTGTGTGTGTACAGAGTTCATACAGGACTGAAAATGTCAACTCTCCTTTCTCTGTATATTACAATTAATGTGCTGAATTTTCACAAATGAAGCTGCGAGCACACTTCTCTCTTGCACACTGAACTCAACTCCTCCTCACCCAGTGATCCTGTCTTGTACTGTGTTTTTGTCCATGTCCAGTATTTTAGTTTTTACTGCTGTGTTTATGATAAAACCCCTCAGATAAGATAATAGATTAAACCTGACTTGAAGGAAGTATTCACATGTTTTCCTGGTGGTTCATCCTCTAGATGTGAGATATTTCAGTCCAGTGTTGAACTGACTCAGTGACAGTTTTTTTCCCTACGACCACGCAGCTACAAATTCCCCGTCTTGACACAAGTCCCAGCCAGAACACACATTGAAAGCTTAATTGCCGGCCTGCTCACCTGTAATTATGTTGTCGAGGAGAGTTGTGGGCATGCAGAAGATCCCCACCAGCAGGTCGCTCACAGCCAGGTTCAGAATGAACAAGTTGGTGACAGTCCGCATGTTCCTGCTCCTCAGCACGATGAAGCACACCACTCCATTCCCCACCATGCACACGAGGAAGATGAGCAGGTAGGACACGATGAAGATGGCTGCGATGGACGGCTGGTGCAGGTAAAATCCAACGTAGGTGATGTTTTTCCTGTGGACGGCCGACTCCACGGGGGTGTTGTAAAATGTCCAGTTGTCGTAGAGTTGAGTCAAGTTGGTCTCGGGTCCTTCGTTCATTTTAAACCTGAGGAATGAAAGAAGAGGAGGTGACCTCAGGGTGAATCGACTTCCTTTCCAGTGAAGTTTCAGAGAATAGAGAAGTATTTAAGGTGTTGGATTGAACTCTTAGTACTTTCTAGTGTCTATTTAATGGCCTAGAGAAGAAAGTGAAAGATTTCTTGTCACAGAACTTTGGCTGTGACGGCACAGAACAGAAACTCATTTTGCACATCCACCGGGGTCAGTAGAGCCCAAAATGTGTGACCACAGTGATGGTTCCCATTACAGTCGGGCTGACGGTGCATGCTGCAGGACACTGAACTCTGTGTGGAGGTTTTCTCTTGTTGTTCAGCCACTTGGAACAAACACTGAGCCTGTTCTTCTGTCCGCCAGAGGCTGCAAACACATGTTCTCGTGCATAGATGTGAATTATATCCTCTTATTGAACGATTTCTCCCTTGTTCGTCTGTTTGTTAGACTGTTTGCAGGATTACGCAAAAACTACCGAGCCGATTTAATTTAAACGCGGTGGATATATATTTAGAGGACTGACATCTATGAGTGTGTAGCTACATTGAATTCAAGGAACTGTTGGGCCTTGGTGGATGTTTGAACTCTTTTGAGCTCCGTTCTAGTTCTTTGAAAACCCATCACCACAAGTGAGTCATGCAAAAACCTGCAGTTACCTTGAAGTATTTTTTTTTTTCACTGTGGTACATGCATGATGTAGTCTAATGGTTTCCATTTATATCTCCGGTGTGCATAATTCATCATAATGACATTGGTCCACTGCTCTCGTGTGGAAATGAGACGGCCTCTGTACGTTTTTACATCCAACTGGGAGGTTGTGTTATCACCCTGGTGTCTGTTCGGTTACAGGATCGTAGATCTGTGAAAAACCTTTTTGACATTTTCCTAGATTTCTCCCAAAATGATTCCTGGATCTCCATGAAAAGAAATCACACGTCAGGAGACAGATATTTATGTGTGTGTCCAGATGTAGTGAATATAACAATCTGGTGTCATAAGGAGACTGCTGGGTCTCTGAGCGCCCTGATAGGTTTTCAGTTTGAAAAGGCTGTTTGTATGAAAACAATTAACAACTTCCCCCCCAACGCTGAGCGACTCATTCAAAACATCCACTAACATCCCAGATCTTCTTCTTTCCGATGTGTAAAAAGCCGTCAGATGGAGCAGCAGCCTCTTCACACGTGAGGGAGAATTAACAGGGTAGAAAGCAAGTCCACAGAAAAAGTCACTTAACCGTGAAGAGAAAGGTTCAACCTTTGTGCTTTAATGGTTCAGGAGAAACAAGGGATTGGCTTTTTCCTCTCTCATCATCATCCTGTGCTTTTCCCTGCATCTCATTAAGACTATGAAGTGTTACTGCTGCGCCGCCCCTCAGCCGCCCCCTCACCCACTTCTACCCCTAGATAGTGTTTCTCTTAAGTTCCTCAAACGCCTTTCATCAAGCGTCGCAGTCGAAGCGCTCCTCGCTGCAGACGTGCAAGTGAAGACGGAGGAAAACACACCAGCGGAGCGAGGTTGTTCTTTTTTCTCCCCTCGAGAGGAAAGTGAAAGCACAAAGGACAACGCTGCTGCAGTCGACAACACACGCTCCAAAAAGATCAGGGCTGCCGTGCATCTCGGTCCAAAGAGAAACCAGCGTCTCCGCCTCTTTCTCTGATTGATTTCACCTTGTTTCATTATTCAGCGATGATGCAAAGGGGGTAGACAGAAATCCTGCCTCTTTGATTCTGACGCTCTGCCACCAAAACCTCATGTTTACCTCGACGAGCGCTGAAACCAACACTTGTTTTCACAGCTTGAGTTCTGATCTTTTTTTAACTATTTTTGCTGGATGGTTGGTTTATGGATTTGATTCATCAGAAAACACACGTTACTCTTTACCAGCTGAAGTCTAACGCTTCACTATCTCGTGTCCTGGGCGGCACGGTGGTAAAGTGGTTTGTACTGACGCCTCACACCAAGAACGTTCCTGGTTGCAAACCTGTCCTTAGAGAAGGATCCCTCCCTTATCGCTCTCTGAGGTTTTATTCTGGTAGTTTTCCCTCGCTCTTGTCGAGTGTTAACAACAGAGGATCTCTCACCTTGTACAGATTGTTAAACCCTGTCAGTCAAACACTGATTTGTGAATAGAAGCTAAACAATTAGATTTGAAACCCGGTTCGATCTGTGTCTTTCACCCAGTGTCAGCTGGAATTGGCTCCGGCCCCTGCGGCTCCTTTTAAAGATAATCATCAGTATTGATTGATTGATGATGAATGGATTTCTTTATCCTTTTACAAATATTCATCCTCCTGTTTGCAGACTATCGACACGGCAACAACACTGAAGACAGACCTTCACCATGTCTGTGAGTCTGTTGTGATTGAGTCTGTGTTGAACTGGGATGTTGAGTATTCATTGCCGAGCAGTGGAAGGTGAAGCATCCTGCAGCAAACCTCCATTAAGAACTGGGCCCAGATCACCAGTCTGAAGTGTTTCCACTGTGGATGAGATGAGTGTGGCTGATTATGTCTAATCACTTATGGAACTGGGTTTGATCACGACTGGACATATCGAGCGTTGCTTCAGGACAGAAGAGAAATTAAAGTTGTGGCTTTGCTGTCGAGCTTCCTGCGATTTGCTGATGTTTGCACTTTGAAATATTTTGTCCACTTAACGATCCCTGAGTTACGATCCCTCCACGTCACTGAGGGAGATACATATTGAAGTTAATCTCGCTCCACAGGCGCTTTCTCTCTATGAATGAGCTTCATAATGCATAAATGTGAATAAAACATAAATGAGGAAATGCAGGTGTGTTCTGAGGGTCTGTGTGGGACTAGCAGAGGATAGTGTGTAATAATTTAAGCTGTTGTGTCAATCTGTTCATTATTAGTTACTTCAGCCTCAGTCCCTTTCAGATTTTAATCACTGTCTTTCACTCTGATACTTCAATAAACAATCTAATATGATCACAGATACTTATTAACAACAGGCCTGAGACCGAAGTGTGCACAAGTAAAAGTGTCCAAGGTGAACCGCTTCATCACAAATTGTCCGACTGCTTTTGGACTTTGCAAAAACCTTCCCTTGGACTCAGATATGACCTTCTGAGAATCAAGTGGTGAAATGTCAAAGCTCAATTTTGAAAGTGACCTCACAAACTCATTGAGAAACTAGAACCTCCAGCAAGGTTCGACCTTTCTCTCATGAAACCACATTTAAATTCATCAAATCCAGATTTTTAGTTTAATCCGCACCAAATTACACACAAATTAATATCAGTCCTCCTTTTTTTCATCAACATCCGTGAATTATTCTCTTGAGAAAATTATGAGAAACGTCACAATGTTCTTAGAAATGCAAAAACATCCTGTGTCCGTCCCCTGATCCACCTGACACCTTCAACATCCTGCTACCAACAAATCAACAAACAGTCAGGGCTGAATGCACGACGCCCTCTGTGGAGGTGATAATGAGAAAATAAACCTCATTCATTTTTATTGAATTCCTTCAAAGTCCTCACAACATGAACTGTTGTTGTTTTCTCAGGTTTTGAATCCGAGCTGCTGCCGTCGGTCCCTGTGGAGGATTCAGCTGCTCTTTCCACGATTATAAGCAACTCCCCGTTTTACAGGGGGACAGTGAACAGCAGCAGATTGGAGAGGGATGGGAGATTAGCAAGTCATCCAGGGTCTCACTGATTTTCTATTATTTTCTACATGAATGCAGAGACTGGATAATAAATGATGCAGTTCCATCTCATACCAATCAGCACAATCTGCACAATCTGTCTTTGCATTGATTATAAATGTCATGAATGGTAAAGACATTAAATTGCTTCCTTCATCCATTTCTGATTCATAAATGCTTCCACGGTCCACAGCAGATATGACGGAGGCTCCTCTCTCACCCACGGCTGCAGTGAATCTGTAGAACCGTTGTTTAACCAGGGAGGAATAATGATGGTGTTGTATTCTCACAGAATATCAGTCTCTGTGTGATTTGGGTTAAATGTGCAGTTAAGTCCACAGTGATTCTGGAGATTTAATGGAAGTCGTTTGTTTCCAGTAGAGGTCCACGTGTGGGGCTGGTATTTCCTCCGTGAGAGGATTCTGCCTCATAACGATATGACGACTTGTTCCTGTTTCTGTCAGAGGCTCATAAATCCAGAGGTGGGACAGTGGAGGAGCGACGTCATCTCATGATGCTGGAGATCTGCATCACTGGCATCGTGACATCTGCTACATGGGTCTGAACTGAGAACTGCATCGATCCAGATATGATCTGGATTAGGATTAGCTGCAGGAGGATGTGATGCGTATGTCAGATTACAGAGGTTGTAGTCGGTAATATATTTATATATAATGCTTCAGGTCACCATGCATAATAGGACCGTGCAAAGATATTACACACATGAAATCTAATGTAGGAATTTGCAGATTGAAATGTATCTTTCATGACTGATGACTGAGGCACTAATCCTAACCTCATAATTTAGACCTCATTACCCAGTCATCAGTTGGTTATCACCCACGAGACGAGGACAGCAGCCACGAGACTCAGGTACAGACACCAGGACAGACAGAGGATGTCTGTCTGTGAACCTCACACTTCTCACATCATGTTCTCTCCCAGTATGTGCTGGTTGCACTCCGTACGACAGGCTCCAAGGGAACACTGTCCAGATGATGGAACACGACCTGGTGCCTTCACTGTTCAGTCAGCCCATTAATCAATTGCACTGTCCCTCAAAGGTGGGGGGGGGATTAACAATCCTGCACACAAGCAAATATTCACATTGGAGCATTTTTTACTTCACAATGAACATTTGATTAATCACTGAAACTATTGATTGATCACATCTGCTCAGTGAGGCTGAACTAAATTCATCATTTCATCCTGAATTCAGGGAAATTCAGTGTCACCACAAATATCAGCACTTTGCTTTCTTCAAGAACTGAGGAACAACAGCTTCAACACATTTTAGCCCTTTTCTTTTAAAAAACAGAAGAGGAACAGCAGGAAAATCCCAGAATCTTTGCAAAATTTCTCAAAATCATTTCACTGCAGATCAGAACATAACCAGAGCTGCTGCTGAGCTTGTTGGAGTATCCCCATGTTCCAGAGGAGCAGCCTCTGAGGTGGACTCGGGGATCCGGGGGGTTTCAGAGGACATTCACATCACGTGTCCAATAGAATCTCACTCGGGGTTGATCTCATTATTTGACAGTATTTTGCTGCTCATCTCTCTGTGACTCTCCAGCTTCACAGGGACTGTCGCTACGCCCCTGATCTCTATTCAGTTGTACTAAAGCGGAACACACGCTAACCCGAGTTGATGTGGTTCAAGTCCCCCGACAGGAAGCTCTCGTGCCTGGATCAGAACGCACTCGCATATCTTTGTGCCATCGCTGCGCGCCTCGCAGTCGCTGCTCTCCACAAAGCGCGCGTCCAGCTGGAAGTGGAACCGGACCCGAGGAGCTGACTGCGCTCGAACGCACGCATGGCTGAGCAGTGCGGGACAAAGAGGTGCCTGTGGTCCGTGACACGATGAATCAAAGGGCCCGGTGCGCACCGGAACGCACGGACCTCACACTGTGCCATGTTCAGCCACTGAGCTCCAGACGCAACAACTCCAACTTTAACAACTCCATCCAGAGGACAGGTGGATTTCACTGCACCTGCCACATCTCACATGACGCCGGGAGAAGTCAGCGGTCTTACCTCGGTGTGTTTCAGATCAACCTGAAGACGGGAGGGAAACACGGGTACAGTAAAAAGTCCACTTTGCCCTGGACGAGACATGCGGAGGAACCACAAGAAGGAGCGACGCGCAGACGAGCATGAGGGAAACGAAGAGTGAAGAGGCTCGAGTGTCCCCCTGCGTCCTGCGTCCTGCGTCCTGCTGCTGTGTATCCGTCCGCTGCTGCTGCTGCTGCTGCGTGTGCCACAGGACGCGTTCCGCCGGCCGCTCCGAGCGCAAGTGGACGGTTTACAGTGGGATCCGTGCGTAATTGACGCGTGACGTCGGTGGAGAAGGGGGAGGGATGAGAGATACCCCCACCCCCCCACCCTCCCTCACTCCTGGTTATCCTCCAGCTGCTGCTGCTGAAATGTCAAGAGCCTGAGATGAAGGAGGCTGATGTGAGGGTCTGAGATGGAGCATCGAGGCCATGGAACCAGTGTCAGAATAAAACAAACTCACTTCGGTCTGACACTCACACATCTTCTGCTAAATCAAACAAACACATCCAAGCTGCCATTTCTATAGATTCACTACCTGAGACATTATAGGCTCAATTTACTTCAGAATGAGAAAATTCAATTAAAGCCAATATGAAATGATTCTGTGTGGTATTGGGATCATCACAGCAGGCTATAGATTATTTAAACAACCTGCTTATTCCACACACGTCTGTCTGTCTGTCTGTGGAACTGATATCTTAAACATCATCCATCTTATCGGCTTCAGACTCGGTTGTAAATTGCCTGAGAATCAAGTTTGGTTTGATTTGGACACGGAATACATTCAATATTAGTAAAAATGAAATAAACAGGTCAAATATTTAGATAATTTGATTCTTTATATTTTATATGTTATTATGCGACGGGTGCAGATCTCCGTCATGGCAACAACATTCACAGAATCACTTCCTCTCTGGCAATTTGTTTTCAAAGTAAAACCACAACAGTCACTTTGTTCCTACAATGCTTTATATCAATATGATGACTCACACAGCTTTTATTTTGGAAAGTTGTGAACTTGGGTCTGAAGATTGTGTCGGTTGTTTAACAGATTCTGAAATAGGTCTTACATAAAAACCACACATGTGAACAGTAATAAAGAAAATTCTGTTTAATTCGATGAACAACATTGAGTATAAACTCTTCAGTGCAGATGAACCAGGTAGGATGAACACAAAGTTTTCTAACTTCTCTGCACACAAACTATACGAAGTGACAGAATATTGTAGAAGAGTTTGAGACGATGCACTAATAACGAGGAATAATTCTGAAGTATCAACACAGGACGAGAGAAACACAACATCACAAACACACACGTTTACTATATAATATTATATAATATAATATAATAAGAGAACACAACATTACAAACACACACGTTTACAACAGGAACTGAATTCATTAATTCGAAGTATGATCTGCAGCAAATGAGAAACTGTTGAATTAGTAAAATGTTTGTTTATCCTGTGCATCGGAGGAGGTTTCTAATTTGCAGTAGATAAAACTTTGATGGATCATGTTCTCGCTCTCTGACCTCGATCAGTAGAATTTGAAGCGATGCCTCAAAGGCAAAGAGTTTTAATTACAGGGCAGATTTTCTAGATGAATGCGGTTGTGCACAAAGCTTTGAAAGCTGCTGCAGCTGTCAGCGTGTTTACGTGCTGCACGTCGAACACAACGCGCTCTGAGACTCGTGGACAGGAGTTGTCAAGTTTGAAGGGTGCAAATGTGCAGAATGCTGATAATGAAACGGCCGCAGGCTGGTTGCAAACACCAGAAGTTTGCTCACTGTCAGGTTGGACGTCTCAGCCAAAGTCGTCTTGTTAAATCTTAACTTTGTCCATCCAACGTTTCCATTGGGGCTAATTAAGTAAAAGTTTAATCTAAATAAGAGTTGCAACAAACAACACTCACTTTCATTATCCAGGCTTCACAGTGGTTTCCGACCTGAAGACACTGACCATGAACACAGGGGAGCTGCAGCAGGGTGAAGCAGGCCGAGTGGAACGTGGCCCCGAGGCCTCGAGTTCATTATTTAAAAAGAAAATCAACATTTAAACTCTCGACTGGGATAAGCTGCCGCCCTCTGCGACCTTTTAATACATAATTCACCGCTCAGAGGATAAACATTGTTTCCATGCAGCAGAAAGGTGGAAATAAATTTAACAAAGAAATCCAGATAGTGCAGGTTGAAGTTCAAACTCGCAGCCAGGGAGCTGGTGGGAGTCGGCCCGGGGGAGACAGATCGACATCTCGCAGAACTAAGCAACAAAAGATTAAGTTTATCTCTGTCCAGGCGTCATGGTGGGAAATTAATTATTGCTCATATTCATAGACCATTGATATTGTAACAGGGGGATTAGTAAAGATAATGGACGGAGTTGATAATTCTAGATTTTTCATCCAGTTATGGTTCAGATATTTGAGCTTGGACTGAGCGCAGTGGGCCGACAGGCGAGGTCACGTTTTAAACTATTAAAGTTTGGTTTGAATAATATGTGTCAAAGTTTTCTTTCCCTTCACATTTAGAGACTTCATCATTCAGTTGAATTATATTTCCTGTTGAATAAATCGTTTGGCAGAAAGGGCAACTTTTATTAATCTGAGTCTATTCAGGGTTTATTTTTAGACGCTGTGACACAGGCAGAGTTTGAACTCGACCTGTTAGAGTTTGATCCCCTGTTTTCTTCTTTCCACGGCTGACAGGTTATTCATGTTAGAATCAATCGACTTTTTAATTCAACCCAGGAGACTCCAGGGTCTTTAAGTTTTCTCTCTTTGGTGTATTCATGTTTTTAAACTTCCTTTTGTATGAGAAGCCTTTTGTCTGAGCTGAGGTCCGAGACCTTGAAAGCCATCCTACCTGGTTTATCTGCACTGCAGATTTTACAGTCAATGTCTTTCATCAAATGAAACTGAATTTTCACTTGTGTGGTTTATATACAAGTTTGAATAATTTAATGGCCTGATATTGTTTTTTTTATACGTCACATGTCGACTATTCAGGAGTCTGTTAAAGAAACAACACGATCTTCAGACCCAAGCTCAAAACTTTTCAAAGTAAATGCTTTTGCTTTGAAGATAACGTGTTAAAGAGGAAGTGATTGTATGAAGTTGTGTCCATGACGGAGACGAGCTCCCGTCTCAGGTCCGTCTGTGTGTGTCTGTCTCAGTCCGATACGGTGAAAGGATCAAATTATTAAAATGATCTGGTGGCGAATTCGTCCTGTGGTTAGATTATCAGAGGACGTAGAATGACATCGACTCTAAATGCTTCAATACAAGAAACGGATAAAGTAAAATAAATGAAACTAGAGACAAGTTTAGTAAAAATACAGAATGCAAGTAAATTTCAAATCAAATCTGATAATTAAAAGTAACATAAAGCCAATTAATTCAAACATAGAAAAACTAGAAAGTCACAGTCGTGTACATAAACATAAATAAGTAATTATACTTTCTCCTCGATCCAGGAATCAACAGCAGTTATGACGTAATGTTGAAAAGTCCTTGAGAAGTTTGGCTTCACTCATGAAGGTAGAATTTGTTCAAAACAACAGAATTCCTGCCGTGATCAATTAAACCAAACAAACACAGTTTTCCATTGTAATGGACTTTTTTCCATTGGTGTGATTGGCAACGACCCACGAAAAGTTTGCCCCACTGAGCTTTTGTGAGCTGCCAAACAAAACCGTTCCCCACTGACGGTGCAGTTAACAACAACTTCTATTTGTCTGGGAAAGAGTCAAACTCGTGCACGTTGTAATTAGAAACTTTTTCAACTATTATAATTTCACCAGAATCGGGTGAGAGATGGCGGGAGGTCCGCGCTCAGTGTCTCCTGCGGAAAATATGTGTTTATTAGTTTTAGAGCAGCGGTTGCCGACAGCTGTTTGAGCCGCAGGAATCTGTGTTGTTGCTTCGCAGGTTTTCAATAATGAGATATCGGCCAAAGGAACGGAATCAAAATCAACTGAGGCATGTCTGAGAAACAGGGATCTGAGAATATTAAAGGAAGTAGACTGTTAAAGGAAATTCTGTCTTCCAAAACGTTTAGTTCATGAGGACAATATCCATATCAATTAATACAATGATTAACCTTGTGTGAGCAAGTTGTGTGTCTGTGCAAACTGTGCTGACGACAATCTTTGTGTCTCCGTACAAGAGCAGCAAGAAGATTCAAAGATTCAAATGTCCCAAGATCTCTATTGTCATTATTCTCGGGTCCAAAGAAATGAACGGAGGCTTCACTCTCCAGTCAAAAATATATAATGATAGTAATCGACTTTATTAATAAAGAACCTTTAAAAACACAATAACAAGGTACTTTACGCGTTGAAAATGCCAAATTGACGGCAAACGAAAGGAAACAGTTAAACAATAAATCACAACGAGGAACTGATGTGTGCCGAGCCGAGCCGAGCCGAGCCGAGCCGAGGGGGGGGGGGTCAGCTGGAGATCTACATTCAGGGTAAGTTCAGTCAAACAATGTGATGACATCATGACTCTGTGGTGGAGTCTCAGTTAACTGTGATTACATTTCACACAGAATCACACTTTTACCTCATTGTCTCACATCGTTTGGTTAAAGAACAAACTAAGCATCCGCTTGCTAGGTAGCATTAGCCGCGCTAGCATTAGCTACGTTAGCATTAGCCTTGTTAGCTAACATTACCCACTAGCCACCATTCTTGAGGCCGTTAAAGTGAAGGTCATGGCCGACACACAATTAAACAGATTATAAAGTACATGCTGAATTAGTGACGTTCTCCATGTTTCATCTACAAACAGGCCAAGTGTTATAGTGTGATTAATTAAACACAATCACAAGTATCACTGATATTATTTTCTATATATTTAGTGTTAAAAGTTAAACATATGTCTGACCTGCAGGTAACATGGGAGGGTAAGTAATCTTTTGAAAAACCATTATATATCTATATGAATTAACTCTTGATGACTCCAGTGAGATGTGGAGATGGAAGATTTCATTCTCGTAGTTTCCTTATCCTCACCAATGATGATAATACAAAAAAAAATAGAAATTTGAACTTTACCTTGTTCCATGCTGTGTGTTACTGATTCTCTCACCTTTGTCTCTAAGACGTATTTTGAACATAGAATTACTGTTTATTTTTTCTGTGAACCTCGTGTTTTGATGGCGTGTAATCAAACTTTGACGCCACGCCACGGTCACACCGTGTGACGAAAAATCGATCTTTGAGGTAGTTTGTATCTCCGTCTTGTTGAGATGACACTCATCTCAATTTGAAGTTGATCAGATGAAAGCCCTGGGACAAGTTCGTCAAAGTAAAAATGTGAAAAATGGCCACTAAATGCAAAATGGCGGGCTTCCTGTTGCGTTTTTCATAATGCCCCTTGAGACTTTTTTGTTTGTCTGGTCATGATACACCTGTGTAACGATTTTTGTGAAAAGGTGGAGTTTCCTTTCTCAGTGGATTTGATTAGAGATGTAATGGAAGTGAAGTGGAAGCACGTTGCATGTTGATGATGTGACAGGGAAAGAGGGAGGCCACGCAGCAAACGGAATCAAACCCATTCATCGTCTGGTCGTGTCGGCAATGTTGTGCTAAGATAGCAAACAGTGGTAAGAAACCCAGGACTCCAAATATCTTGTTGAGGGTAGGACATAATTTATAACTTATATATTATTGGCACTATCCCGGAACCAATCACTGCACCTTAGCACCGCACGTGCCCATAACATAACTTATTGTTCTTTCTGTATATATTGTTGTTTTATGTCCGATTGTTGTTTTTATGTCCAAATGCACCAACCACACCAAGGCAATTTCCTGTATGTGTAAATATACTTGGCAATAAAAAGAATTCTGATTCTGATTCTGATTGAAGAATAAGAGATGCAGCTTCAAGTGGCACCATGTTGACCATCGACTTTATTTCAGATTTAGCTCAAGGAAACAAAAACACCTGATTCTTTAGAGAAGCACAGTCTCCACCTGATTCTCCTGTCGGTGGATTAAAAACACACAAACCCACACAGACCCACCAGACCCACACAGAGCCACACAGAGCTGCACAGACCCACACAGACCCACACAGAGCCGCACAGACTCACACAGAGCTGCACAGCCTCATCCTGTCTCCAGCCCTTTGTTTGTGGGACTGTGAGCAACGTGAGGAGCTGCACCACCTGAGGAATCCATCACCTGTACAATACCACTAATTCCACCGTTTGATATGACGACAACATGTCG
>NC_061491.1:27737493-27741293 GCF_022539355.2 Hippoglossus stenolepis
TGCTTGTACATTTGTTTCCCAGGGTTTTACAGGTTTCATCATCCAGCATCTCAAGCTCCACCTCTCCTGACCTCACCTGAGAAACCAGGAAACATCTGTTCCTCCCTGGAAGAGACGTGAGGCTGAAACCAGACGATCACATTCACCTTCCAAACTAAAACTAAACTAAATCCAAACCAAACCAGACCAAACGTCCTGGGAGTGAGTCCAGCTACAGGAGAGAAGAGTCAAACTACAACCTGCCGACGTCCACACACTGACCGAGTTTAACAAACACCCCACTCCAGACAGGAAGTAAACTCCAGTGAAGTTCGTGGAGCTGTGACTGACTGACTGTCTGTTTTCAGCTTCACTCTGAGACTCACCGGCTTCCAGATTAGAAGAAGATCTCTGCTGTCCTGTCTGCGATGTCTTCAGAGATCCTGTCCTTCTGTCATGTAGCCACAGCTTCTGTAGAGACTGTGTGAAGAGCTGGTGGAAAGACAAAGAAGTAAAAGAGTGTCCACTTTGTAAGAGAAGATCTTAATGCGTCTTACCACCTAACCTGGCGTTAAAGAACCTGTGTGAGACCTTCTTACAGAGAGAGATCAGGAGCTTACATGATCTCTGCAGTCTGCACTCGCATAAAAACCCAGACTTCTTCTGTCTGGACCATCAGCAGCCAGTGTGTCTCGTCTGCAGAGATTCAGAGAAACACAGGCGACTACAGATTCAGACTCCATCGATGAAGCTGCACAACAACACAAGAAGCAGCTTCAGGAAACCTGGAGCCCTTGAAGGAGAAGTTACAGTGTTTTGAACGTGTTAAAGCAGAGTTTGAACAAACAGCAGAACACATTAAGGTCCAGGCCGACTTCACAGAGACGCAGATCAAGGTGCAGTTTAAAAAGCTTATCAGTTTCTGGAGGAGGAAGAGGAGGCCAGGATGGTTGCACTGGGAGGGAGGAAGAGGAGCAGAAGAGTCGGATGATGAAGGAGAAGATTGAGTCTCTGGGAGCAGACATAACGGCTCTTTCAGACAATAATCAGAACCACAAGATGACCTGTTTCGAGAGCCAAAGACGCCTCCTCGCCTCTGCTCAACTACAAGGCTGCAGTGGAATTTAGGCCCCAGTAGCGCTTCCTGCTGGATGATCTACAGCGGCTCCTAGGAGCTCTGAGGACGAGGCCAAACATCTGGGCAACCCGGACCTTCAACATCTGGAACAAGATGAAGGACGTGGGTTTCCTACAGTCCTGTGGTTCTGGACCCAAACTCTGCTCATCCACGGCCTCGTCTCTGTCTGAAGATCTGACCAGTTTGAGACGAGGAGAGGAACAGAAGCTTCCTGGACAATCCAGAGAGGTTTGATGAATACAGCCTAGTCCTGGATCTGAGGCCTTAACTCAGGGACTCACAGCTGGGACGTCCTGGTTGGAGACAGCACAATCTGGGGCACTGGGTGTGGCAGAGCAGAGTCTGTCCAGAGGAAGGGAGACCCAACAGTCTGGATTATGGGGAATATGGTCTGTGAAGGTAAATACTTTGCAGGGTCACCATCAGCATTATCTGTTCTCTTTCTGTGCAGAAGATCCAGAGGATCAGGGAGGGAACTGGACTGGAACAGAGGAGAACTAAGCCGTTCTCTGGATCCTGACACTAACAAACACATATCTCACACCTTCACACACACAATTTCTACTCAGAAGATGCTCTAATACCCCTAACACTACAGATACCTCGGGAAGCTGTTACCTGTGAATGTTCCCTGTGATGTTGGATCAGAGCAGTTAGAGAGAAAGATTTGATTCATCATGTTTTATTTCTTCAAGAGAAACTGAATTCAAAAGTTAAACTCGTTATTCTAAAGCTTTTTGTTTATTTCTCCTTTTACTTCACCGCTTTTATTTCTACTGTCGATTTTTCTGCATTTATGTAAAAAAATATTTCATTATTTTCTGATCTTTATCTTTGGCTTGTTTTATTTCATGGAAAATGTTTTCTATCATTTAGATTTGTGTGGATCCATGTAGTCGAGCAAACTGATGAAGATCCACATAAAAACACATTTATCAACTAGAAAGTGGTGAAAATTTACGTATTCTGGAGTAATTTTAAATGGGCGTGGCAAAATGGCTCAACAGCGCCACCTAGAAAAAAATATATATTATAATAATAATAATAATTGGCCCGAGCACATGCTTTGGTGAGAATTTGAGGGCTTTGATTTGTTGTTGAATCCTTTGATGCTGATAATGCAGGAGTGGAGTTGTTTGTTGACGGCTCAGCATCAGTTGAGCTATGGTCCATGTATGTCTGCCGAGATACAGAACCTCGTGGCTTTGATGGCGTGCAATCAAACTTTGACGCTGCGCGCCACGCCACGGTCAAGCACTGTGACGAAAAATTAGTTAGTTTGTATTCTCCATCTTGTTGAGATGACACCTATCTCTAATTTAGTTAATTAGATGGAAAGCCCTGGGACAAGTTCGTCAAAGTAAAATGTGAAAAATGGCCACTAAATGCAAAAGGCTATTTCCTGTTGCGTCTTTTTCATATAATGCCCCTGGAGACTGTTTTGTTTGTCTGGTCATGATATACCTGTGTACTCGATTTTTGTGAAGAGGTGGAGTTTTTTTCTCAGTGGATTTGATTAGAAATGCAATGGAAGTGAAGTGGAAGCACGTTGCATGCTGATGATGTGACAGGGAAAGAGGGAGGCCACGTATAAACGGAATCAAACCTATTCATCGCCTGGTCGTGTCGCAATGTTGTGCTAAGATAGCAAACAGTGGTAAGAAACCCAGACCCAAATATCTGTTGAGGGAAGGACATAATTTATAACTTATATATTATTGGTAATTATCTCGAACCAATCACTGCACCTTAGCACCGCACGTGCCCATAACATAACTTATTGTTCTTTCTGTATATATTGTTGTTTTATGTCCGATTGCTGCGATGTCCAAATGCACTAACCACACCAAGGTAATTTCCTGTATGTGTAAATATATTTCTGGCACAAAAAAGAATCTGATTCTGATTCTGATTCTGATTGAAGAATAAGAGATGCAGCTCAAGTGGCACCATGTTGACTATCGACTTTATTTCAGATTTAGCCTAAGGAAACAAAAACACCTGGATTCTCTTTAGAGAAGCACAGTTCCCACTCTGATTCTCCTGTCGGTGGATTAAAAACACACAAAATCCCACACAGACCCACACAGACCCACACAGAGCCACACACAGAGCCACAGACCCACACAGAGCCACACAGACCTGGCCACAGAGCTGCACAGACCCAAGACAGACCCACACAGACTCATTAATATTGAGCTGTGTACAGTCGCATCCCGTCCCAGCCTTTGTTTGTGGGACTGTTAGCAACGGAGGAGCTGTACCACCTGAGGAATTTATCACTCTGTATAATACTATCAATTCCACTGCTTTGATGACGATAACATGCCCGGGACAAACAAACCTTTCAAAACCTCTTTTCCACTGTGTTTGTATGAATGTAACTGTTGATTGTTTTGTGTGTTTAAGACACTGTTGATGAAATAACCAGGCTCTGCTGGAGCCTTGTCTCAAACGCCCGAGTCATTTCCTATGAAAATCATCCATCTGGGTGACTTCCACGACACAGAACTGTGCATGCCTCTTTAAAGGGATCAAATTCCACCCAAAGAGATCATTAAAGCTACCTGTGTTACTTTACTGAGCAAACACTCTGCGTGTCCGGTTGATGAAGTGAGAAAAAATTGAATACAATCTGATTATCTAAACCAACTGAATCTGCAGTAAAATGTTCAGAATTGAG